>NW_023495050.1:0-56540 GCF_904425465.1 Colossoma macropomum | reverse complement strand
TGTTGTTTCTGCATGTTGACCTTACGGTTGTGGTGAGGGTCAAACAGCAGAGCAATTAAACACCGAACCAGAACAGCTAACACACTAAATGCTCTTTGGTTTTCTTGTTATCCCACATTCACTCAAGAGCACTGAAGCTGACTGATCAATCTCAAGCCCTGCCTCATTTTCTTGGCCCTCCAATCACTGCTAAGCAACCACTGCTTTCCGCCATCACCTCAGCCAATCAGCCAGTCTGTATTTCCTGTGGAAAAAAGTAAAAGTAAAAAATAGACAATAAATAAAAGTATTCAACACAAGCAGGATGTCAGTGATCATAGAATCTTAACATAGTTAATGGCATCAGTCCATAAAGGAACTGTTTCTGCCTCAGCATTATAGAATCTGACTGCCGCTCACTCCAGAATGAGAATGTCCAGAAAATATCCTCACCGTAACTGAGATAAGGAAAAGTTCACACCAACATTTCATGATTGATTTCTTAGCTGCAGTTATAGCTGCCATCATAACCTTTCTTCGTTGTACATTAAATATTAAATTAGTCATCAAGAAGCAAAAGTAAAGTTGGGGACAAAGGAAATTTGACAGATAAATAGCCAGACAAGATTTGTGTGATTTACAGTCATAAAACCTTCAAACTGAACACAATCAAAACATATGAACATAAACTCCCACTAAACCCATCAGACGTCTGTCAGAGTTTTTGTCATTTGACATCTTTATCAAAAAAGCATAGCAGGAAGTGATTTAAACCCTGTGAGCTAATTTAAAGTGAATTAACTGATGAGACAAATTATTAGAAGAAGCAAAAATGTTATGCCACACTACAGGATCCAGTAAGTGATGATTCATTAACTGAGTGTTCCCAGGAACCCCAGATATAGAAAACAGGAGGTGCCAGGAATAGAGAAGAGGTTTCATAACTCTGAAAAGGAATGAAGCCCATAGGTGCCAAATATATCATCCAACATAAAGATACTATTACTAAACCAGGTGGAAGAAACAAATGGCTTGGAGCCTGTCAAAATTGTTAAACCATATGGGAGATGATTTATGCACTTTTATATTACATTGAATGTAGAATAGAAAGATTTTTATATCTCAATGAAGCAAGTGATAATAGTACTATATTTTAGGAGAGAAGTCTGAAGTTTAACACCAGTAAGGGGTAAGTCTTGGAGCCTGATGGGTGAAATGAGTTACTGTTCTATTGTGTGCCAAGAAGCTTTAGAGGTGGCATCAAACCATGACCTTAAGGCTCCTAACTAAAGATCCCAAAAATAATGTGTAACTCAGTGCTGGCTGGCTCTAGTCTGCAGATTTTGGGGCAGTAAGAGTCGACAGCTGGGAAGGTATAATGAGTAAAGTGTGAGGGGCAAGAGGCCTCCTGATCGAGTTTCAGATCAGTATATCAAAAATTAGATTTTTTCGACCCGACTCTGATCTAGTGGTGTATACTACTACACAACAACTCAATCTGAATGGACTCCTCCAACAGCCAATGAAAACTGAGAATGCAAAAGAAGTAAATACAGCAAGCAAATGGAGAAAAATGGTGAACAGACACTCTGATGAGCTGAGATCAAGGTGCAAGCACAATCGAGTGCATGTACATCTAAAGATACTATAAAAACGACCACACTGATCACATCTTTATATCCAGAACCCTCATCTAAGTATGTTTTACCTGTTGCTTCTTTACTGTGTAGAACAGCAGGAGCAGCAGCAGCAGCAAGCTGCTCTATTAGTGTCTCCTAGTAACTGGAGAACATATGTGTTTGTGTGAGTTCGGTTCATTTCAGCAACAACTTAGCAGTTGTATACTGTGACAGAGATGTTATAGATGAGGAGACGGTCACTGGTTAAAATATGAATGGTAAAAGCTCATAACACTCAACGGGGCTTCTGTGTGTGGATAAAGTCCTTACGTTCAATAAAATGAGCCAATCAGCTTGTGGTTAAGCTGCCAGTGGGAAAAGCTTTCCATCGTTGTGGAGATCTGCACAAGCGCAGTAGCCAGAATAGCCAGAAAAAGGGTACATTATTGCTAAATGCTACAAACTATTCATTACATTTTTTTTTATTTGAAAGTGTTTTCAAAAGTGTGTTTGAATCAGTAATTTGGCCTTCAGTTTCGAGTATCTTGGTCTCTCCCTAATCAAAGAGATGGCGTCTGGCCTTGTGTGGCTGGAAATAACTGCCCAGCAGTGTTGCCAAAATGGTAGTGACAGAGATTCGACTCCAAAAGAATCAATTCTTCAGCTCCAACGGGTCTGGGAGTCGGGGTCGACTCTTAGCCAGCGACTCTGAGAGTTGAAATTCTTGGAGTTCACTCTTCTCTGTGTGGGACATTTTCATGAAGGTGTAATGCAGGAAACAGTCTGAGCTTCAGTAGATTTATTTAGTTCATATGTTTGATTTTATTTAATAACCAGCTTCAAACAGACTCAACGCAGCTGAACTTGGCTTCTTATTCACCAGCTTCTTTCCCAAATTTCTTTCCCACCTTAAATGGCTCTGCAGTTACATTCTGGTGCTGGCGTAACATTAAGATAAATGCTGAATCATTTAAGATGGAGAGTCAAAGCTGAATAAGAAGTTGGCAAATACAAATCTTCAGCCTCGTGAGAAAAAGCGAAACAAGGAAAACACCCAACCGCTCTGGAGTGAAAACTTCCTTTTTAAAGAAGTTTTTTATAGAATTATGATTACACAAATGATTTTCTTACTACATCAGTCAGAGTTTCCCCTCGCCTGTCATTATGTGAAATAGGCTGATGGTAAGATGTGCTGAAACATTAGTCTGCTTATCGGTAACACTTTACATTAAGGATGTCCATGATCTACCAGTAATTAAGACATTTACTAATGAATAACTAACCAGAAAGTTATTAAAGTCATTAATCAGGAACAAATGAATAACATATATTAACAACAACCAGATTAAACTGCTAATGCATGTACTAATGAATAAAGATGAAGGTAATAAAGGCTTTTCTTCAATGTCTCAATTTATCAGGATCTCCTGTGTTAATTAGTTTGTTGTCACAAGATCCTCCTGAGACTCAGTGTTCTGGAATATTGTGTCAATCAAAGTCAACTGTAGCTCCATCCTCTCATCATCTTGTCCTTCTGCTTCATCTTGCTGTGTGAGCAGCTCTTGTATTTGCCTGTCTCTGTCTGTCAGGTCTTGAGTTTATTGTTTTGGATTTCTTGTGTTACCTTGTCTGTTTCTACGTACCGAATGTCTGTTTATTTAATAAATTAAAAACTTACACTGACATCTTTTGTAATCTATGGACATTTATGTTCTGTCCCTCATCTAGTACACCTGATTGAACTCGACTGCTAATTTACAAGCTCCTGTTGTGCTGGTTGAGGTGTGTCAGAGTGAGGAAAATACAACACTATGCAGAGTCAATTCTCAATTCATTATAAATTCTTCATGATGAATTTATAATGTTTGTGCCACCTAAAGTAAAGTGATCAACTATTCACGCATTATTACTGATTAAAAGCTAACAAAACACACACACATCATCTAAACCGCTTATCCGTCTGGGTCGCGGTGGGGTGCTGGAGCCTATCTCAGCTGTCATTGGGCAGAGCTAACAAAACAGTACAGGTTAATCATTACTTATTAAAATGACAGTCACTCTTTTGCCCTCTCAAGAACAGTGATGAGTGATAAGCACAAAATGGCTCATATGAAACAGGATAGAATTAATTGAAATTAAAAAAATATTTTATTATGGTCTTATGACTTTCACAGAACACACAGAACCAGGGTACGTGAATATGTCAGCGTAGTGCACTGAAAATTAAGAGGAGTCAATACATACTGGTTCTGTTGTTCCACAAACATCTGTAAAATGGGCAGAACTACTAAACTTCATGAAGATATTCATATTGTAGTGTGTGGTGTTTCCAAAGACCTCACACAAGCTGAAGAGTCCAGACTCAGCTTTACTGAAAAACTCAGAACAAAAGAAAAGGGGAGGGTATCGCGCTAGTTTAGCGCTCGGCTAAGCGCAGTTAGCGCCCTCTCACCTCAGTCTGTTCACTACTAGGCCCTGTGACGCACTGCCACCCCGCCCACACAGCCTTTCAGAATAAGAGTCTCTGTAAAAGGAGGAATAACAAATGAACCAAGCAGCATAAAATCAACATGTAATTTGAACCAGACAGAACAGACGTGCCTGACGCATCAGACTAATAGAATCACACGATGTTCATGAGAAACACAAACTCCTTACTACTCTTAAAACCAATAAGGTTTGCTGTAAATAAGTCAGCACCAAACCAAATGTTTAAGTTACTTTACTATGAATTAAGAAATAACAGCATCTGCAAATCTGTTCTGTTTAACCACAGATAACAGCTGCATGTTTTACATGTTAGCCTGGAAAGATGTGAAGCATGAAAATACATACTAGGAAACACTCACAACACATCTAGGCAATACCATGTGTAAACATTATATCTGCAATGTAAACTGCGTATATAATCCAGAATACATATGCATAACTCACTGTAAAAGTAAGAAAAATGCTTTCATGTTGGACTAATTATTTTTAATTTTATTTTATGATTTTCATTCACTTCTCTTAAACTGTTTCATAGAGATACTCATTCAAGACTCTATGGCCGCTTGACATATAACAATTACCGCAATTACTGCCATCTATTGGCAAAGAAAAATAGTTCTGTATAGAATCATTTCATGTTTAAATGGTTCTTCACAAGGTGAAATGGTTCTTCAAGCTGATGGAGAGCGTGTAAATAATCAGAATTATGTTTCTGTGAAAGTAATCAGTTATTAAAGGCTTCAGTCATTTACACTGAAACTATCATTGTTAACTATTTGGATATTTTGATTTGATAATAAAGTTATTGATTTTACCAAGGCTGACAGGCGATATGTTGATATTATTATTAAAATAATATTATAATAACACATTTTGATAAATGCCAGTCTAATCATTCAAAATTGTGTGATTTGTTGTAGGGGTGGGCGATATGACAATATTTTATAGTTACTGTGATAAATTACAGAACAATACGCTTTTATGGGCGGATCATGGATTTCATCAGTACTTACAGAACACTGACTAACTACATGTTTCATTATAAGGTGAGACTGTTATGTGGTGCTACAGGTTCTGTTTTGTCTGTTCCAATTTATTAAATTTCAGAAAAACTAAATATTGTGATGCATAGTCCTAGTTTGTGCTGTAGTTTTAAAATATTAATCATTTACCCATTGTTAATTTGAGACGCACAGCTTTGATCATGAACCAGTAAAGGCCTTTTAGCAGATAAAACACAAATGATGCCCAGTCAGCGTTTTTAGAATGGTCTCTATTTATAATTATTGTCAATAAGGGGGTCTATAAAAGAGGTCTGTCAGATTGATCCTTTCACTTTGGGTGGATGAACAACAGATTTTTAGAAATAAGGGAAAGTGTCATAAGGAGTGTCATTTTGAGCTGTATTGTGTTTGCATAGTTGTTGACCTTAATCATTCTGTGTTTTGGTCTCAGCATGTCTGACCTCACAATTTATACTGTTCTATTACTTTGTCATCTTTATGCTCCACTTCGATTTGGCCATTTCAATAAAACTTCAAAGTGCCTTTAGGACTTGCTAGGAATTGTTAAGGAGAATTAGAGCTACTAGTCTAGGAACTCATGCAGGAGGCTGCTAAGCTCAACCACCAGATTTCCAGTGGGGGGATTGAGTCCTGGACCTGAGCCCCTTTGCTACCTGTAAGTTTTTAGGCCTGTTTCAGCCCCATTGTTTTAGATCCCAAATCAGGTGGAATCTGGTGGTTCTACAATGATTTCCACTGACTCAACATAGTGTCTGCCTTTGACTCAAATCTCTGCCCAGCGAGGATGACTTAGATGACTGACTGGAAAAGCTTGTTTCATCTTGTTTCATCAGAAAGGCTGAGGTGTTTCTAAAACCTGAAGTAAAAAAATATATAATTTTTCCATTTGGGCTCACATTCCAGTTGTTGAAGGTCCTCTGGCCATCTACCTGGATGATGTCATCATTCTCCAATTCTGTTTAAAGGACCCCCCCCAAAACTACAACCAAAGAAACCTCACCCACACTGCAAAACCAGGATTTCAGTGAGTTGTTCACAGAGAGACCAAAACTACAAACACAAGACTGAGTGCTCTTTTGTCACAAGGAGGTTAAAGAGGCTGAAGCGAGCACATCGAGCTCGATACTACACATGTTTACTTACCAATTCAGCCGTGACTCAATTCAGCCGTATTACTTCCTGCTGAGATGATGATTAACTGCCTCCATTCTAATCAGCATCCTTGTGTGTTTTTATGGTGGATAATTAACTCATTGGCTGAGATGTTGTATTGTGGCTCAATCACTAATCCAGTGGCACTGAGGAAATAATCCAACAAAGGCACCATTTTAGTAGAAAAACATGCAGTTTTTAGAGTGCATTTGGAGTCTTAGAATATATTAGTCTTTATAAAGCTTTGAACCTGTTAAACTGATCACTTTAAGAAGGGGTTCACTGCTTCAACACTCTCAAAACAGATGTATATTTTCCATAGTTTCTTCAAATGTGTGTAAATGCATTGTGAAAACCCAGAGTAAAAGCACATAAACCCCAACAATAGGGAAGTACACCTTTATATGTTTACATTTAAGGATAATCTGTAATATCCTGAAATAAATAAACCTACATTTGTTCAGAATGTTAGTCTTCCACATACACAGATGAAACGAATAATGCTGGCTATCACATAACAACGACACGTGTCAAGGTCTGGGATGTGTTAGACAGTAAGCTAACAGTTGATTCTCATAGCTGATGTGTTGGGAGAAATGGGCAGACATGAAGACCTGAGTGACTTTGGCAAGGGCCAAATCATTATGGTCAGACGACTGGGTTGGAGCGTCTCCAAAACGGCAAGGCCTGTGGGGTGCTCCCGGTCAGCAGTGCTGAGCACCTACCAATAGCGATCCAAGGAGCGGCAAACAATGAATCAGTGCGAGGGCAACTTTTTCTGGTCTGAACAGACAGAAGGGCTACTGTGGCACAAATCGCAGACATTTTTAATGATGGTTATGGGAGGAATGTGTCACAACACACAGTGTATCAGAGTGTGGTGCTGAGTAGCTGCAGACTGTCAGAGTGACTATTCTAACTCCTGTGGACCGTCGAAATTAAGGCATGTTGCAAATACAATTAGTGAGAGCACATGAACAGTAAGGCACAACACAAATACATTAAGGGAGACAGAACTGGTAAATGTTTCTGCCTAGAACAGTAGTGTGGTGATAACAGTAGTATAGCTAGCAGGCTAACAGCTCCACACACTGCAGCACAGATTCAATTCCTTCTAACTGATGGTCCAATTATATAAGTTTAGCTGATAAAGACTCTTCATTTGTATTCATATTCCATTTGTTGTGATGTTGATGCTATCTCATCTTTATTTGCTTCGCACATGCTGTTGTGTCATGACCCTCTGGGCCAGTTTATCCACCCAGGTTCCTGACTAACGTACTAGTGCATGGTGCATGTTCAAAACAGAGATAGCTGATGTGTAACTGTTAAAATAATTTACATGAGATAGGCCAACTGTATGAAAAGCTTCTGTTTTATGTGGCTATGCAAACCAGGCCAAATAAAATTCTTGGGACTTACTTTGGATGTAACATTACATCAATAAACAATAACAGCAATAATCTAGGCTACTTAAAAGTTGATGCATCATGAACTATTTTATGCAGCAAGTTGAAACACCATGAACATTAAATATGTAAATTAATCACATAAATGATTCGTTTCCATGTCTGAATGGAGGAAAACAGTGTACAAGTGCAAAACACAGGAGAACTATGTTAAATAATTGTAGTCCTCTCTTTCTATTGCATGTAAAGTTACAGCACTACAGCAACTAACCTAACATTCCCCTTACGGTGCTTTGAACACATTGAAAAATGTCAAGCTTCTTAGACTTAAGATGTTTAAAATGTATTTCTTTTTCTAACATTTAACCTTAGATCATGTTATTACATAACTCACTGGCTGTATGAATACATAAAAATGACAGCTGAATGATTTTTTTACCTTTTTTGTGCATTTATTTAAAAGTCACTTGTGCCGTCTATTTGTCACTGGTGTTACTTCACTCTTTTTATATATTAAAAGCTTCTATTAAATATTATTTTTCCCTCTCTTCAGCACATATATTCACAGTTACAGAATAATAATAATAATGCAGCAAATCAGATTATTGTTTTATTTGTTTTAATCAGGTTTGTTTAAAGTGTGATTGAATGATGTTTGTTCAGCTGTGCACCAATGTACTTGCAATGAAAATATTCTTAAACTTTGCAAATACATTGGTGCACAGTAATGATGTGATCCTTTAAAGCTTAACTTAGTGAAAATTCAATGAATATAAAATTATTATCAAGTCAAATGTGATACATTTTATTTAATGTAACAGAACAAAACCCACAGTAACCCCAGCGACATACATAAGACCAAAAATCCTCAACTCAGATTAACAATGATAAAGAAAAGTTATAATCATGCAGTCTGAGTGCTATTTCATGCAAAAGAATTCAATGAACAACTCTGAATAAAGTTTATATATACATAGGAGTCATTGGTGTTACTGATCCTCACTGGTGTTACCTATAAGAAAGGTAACACCAGAGACATTTTCATGAAAAATGCATTTTACAAAATGGCCACTACAACTACATGTTGTCACTTACGGTAAACCCACTAAATGATGTAATTTAATCCATTTACAGTCTTCTTTTTTAACAATTCTCAAGAATAAAGTAGTCATACTAGTGATTTCAACAAAAAGCTTTGTATGAAATCATGATAAATGACAACATTTCTGAGAACTGAAAAGAGACAGTGGATTTACCATATGCCTTTCTTAATAGATCTTCTCAATAAAAGGGAGTCGTTATGAAATTAGTGATTCATTTTTGTTATGTGGCAACTCTAGTGTCATGACTCCAAAAGACCACTACTTTCATTGTAAATTTTTAAATATTTATTTGGCATTTTTTTATGTCATTTAAATCATATATTTGATAGTTGTGTATACTTTCTTACAGTTTCAATGGTAGAAAAACATATTTTTGACCTCAAAATACAACCCCATTTCCAGAGAAGTTTGGACGCTGTGCAAAATGTAAATAAAAAAAAAATGCAATGATGTGCAAATCATTTAAACTCTATTTAATTTCAAATAGTACAAACACAACATATCAAATGTTAAAGCTGAGAAATTTTATTGTTTTTTGAAAAATATATGCTCATTTTGAATTTGATGCCAACAGCACATTCCAAAAAAGTTGGGATGGGGGCAACAAAAGACTGGTAAAGATGTGTAATGCTAAACAAATACCTGGCGGTTGATTGGCAACAGGTCAGTAACATGATTGGGTATAAAAAAAGCATCTCAGAGAGGCTGAGTCTTTCAAAAGTAAAGAAGGGGAGGGGTTCACAACTCTGTGAAAGACTGCACAGGCAAATAGTGTAAGAATTCAATAATAACATTTCTCAAAGTAAAATAGCCAAAAACTTGAAGATTTCATCATCTATAGTACATAATATCATTAAAAGATTCAGAGAATCTGGAGAAATCTCTGTATGCAAGGGACAAGGCCGAAAACCAGTACTGGCTGGCCATGATCTTCTAGTAAAAATCACTGCATGGGCTCAGAAACACTTCTGAAAACCACTGTCTAAGAAAACAGTTCATCACTGCATCCACAAATGCAAGTTAAAACTCTAAAATGCAAAGAAGAAACTGTACATAAACAGGATCCAGAAATGCTGCCACCTTCTCTGGGCCTTAGCTCATTTAAAATGGACTGAGGTGAAGTGGAAAATTGTCCTGTGGTCCAACAAATCAAAGTTTGAAGTTCTATTTGGAAATCCTGGACACTGTGTCCTCCAGGCTAAAGACCACTCAGCTCATTATTAGCGCACAATTCAAAAGCCAGTATTCATGATGGTATAAGGGTGCATTAGTGCACATGGTATGGGTGATGTGCACATCTGTGAAGGCACCATTAATGCTGAACAATAGATATATGTTTTGGCAACATATGCTGCCATCCAGATGACATTTTTTTTCTTTTTCAGGGAAGGCCTTGATTATTTCTGCAAGCATGTCAAACCACATTCTGCACATGTTACAGCAGCATAGCTCTGTAGTAAAAGAGTCTGAGTTCTAAACTGCCTTGCCTGCAGTCCATACCTGTCACCACTGATGACATTTGGATGATTATGAAATTAAAAATATGACAAAGGAGACCCCGAACTGCTAAACACAGACACACACACGTCATCTAAACCGCTTATCCTTCTGGGTCGCGGTGGGGTGCTGGAGCCTATCAAAGCTATCATTGGGTGGAAGGCAGGATACACCCTGGACACGTCGCCAGTCCATTGCAGGGCGAACTGCTAAACAACTGAAATCCAATATTAAACAAGAATGGGAAAACATTTCACTTTTAAAACTACAGCAATTGTTCTCCTCAGTTCCAAAACACTTACAAAGTGTTGTTAAAAGTAGAGACGATGAAACAGTGGTAAACATGCCCCCGTCCTAATTTTTTTGGAACATGTTGTTGGCATCAAATTCAAAATGGGCATATATTTTTCAAAAAACAATAAAATTTCTCATTTTCAATGGGGCTGTACCTTAAAATGCCTCTGTACATGACTGTGGAGAGGAGCACTTTTGTGGTGCTTGGAATTCTATATAATTAATTAAAAAATATTTCCAATTTGACGGCTCAACAAGGTGTAATTGTTCAAATAACACATTGTTTTATTTTAAAATATAAATCATGTTTTTCAAGTGTCATATTTCTGTGAAGGCTAGGGACACAAAACAGAGGTTTCCATAGAATGACTAATTGTTGTCACTGCTGCACAGCCCTTTATCCTCATGCACGTATTGTGTGGGAGCAGCTCATTCCTGATCCTGTCAGATCACAGAGGGTGGGATTTACTGCATATATAATACTTCACACAGGATACTTTCAGCAGGGCTCTGGAAAAGGACAACTGATCTCATACTTGCTGCAGCAGGAAACTTGACATCCAGCCATGTATGTAGCCTACTGAGATGATTCCTACTTACACTATATTATATTATATTATATTATATTATACTATATTATATTATATTACATTGAGAGAATGGTCATTCATATTTACATCTACTTTAAGTCAAATGTAAGGTTTAATGTGTCTAATATCTAGTTTTTTTCCCAGTTTTTCCAGTTTTCAGAAACCAAAAGTAGTTTAATTTGGTGTAGACTGTCTATGTTTTGATATGATATTGATGACCTCAGCAAATCCTAAAAACAAGTATGATCTGATTTAGAAGCTATTTCGTGTAAAAAGAACTATTCAGCCATAGTCTATCAGTAAATATGCACCCAAACTGTGTGACTGTGTGAGTGAAATTAGACAGGAATTTCCTGAACAAAGACAATGAATACAGGGCAAGAAAATCAAAGAGGCTCATACAGAAAAGGGGAGGGGGGGGTGGGGGGCTTGAAGTGAGTGTGAGCCAGGCATTATCTAGCTGTCTAGCCCCAGTAAGGTGCTGTACTTCAGCAAATGTTTATGGCATTTGGATAATGGGTCAAGTGTCTACATGTTACAGTTATTAACATTCTCCACATCAGTTTGGTAGCACACAGATTCAAAGTCTGATGCCTGCAGAAAGAAAAAAGCTGCCATGGGGTTGTTGGGTTGTTAACATTGTCTTGGCTACATGTGTAGACGTTTGTCTGACTGTATGTACGTGTAGAACAGTGTACTGAATAATTTATTATCAGCCAAACAAGGCAGGTAATTAGCCAAATTAAAGACTATAGAGTGCCATAAAATGATCATAAAGACAATGAATTATAAATTGTGGTAATTATTTTGGTAACAATCTCTTACACAGGTGGAAAATTAGCTTGTTCCTGATTAACATCCTTCATTAAAACAGGGCTGCCATCTTTTACGTTTTTGTTAGATCTTAAGTTAGACTTCGCTGTTGTCAGAACAAAACCCTGTATCTCCATTTTTGTCATTTTTTCATAATTTGAAAATGACTGTTGCCCTTTACATTGTTTGTAATTTTCATGATGAATGGACCAAAAGAAACAACCCAAAATTCTGGTTCCATTGACTTACCTCGAAAGTAAATTAGGTTTTCTCCTTCTCCTGTAAAGTTACCATTTTGGAGATACGAGGTTTTGTTCCGACAACAGCATTTGTTAAATCTTAAGATAGATTTCAGCTGGCCACACTGGAGATGGGGGTAGTGGGTTGGACGATGTGTGGTTGAGAGTTTAGGAGGGTTTCCATGTTTTTTTGTTTGTTTTGTTTTTTTTGTTTCTTAGTATTGCTACAGTATTACTACTCAATACAGTCGACAAAAAATACACTGTTTCCTCTTCTATGTGCTCACCGTGTGTCCTAGTTGCACAATGGTACTACTCTTTATGCTCACTATACAATTAAGTTATTTTAGAGTCATTCAGTAAAAACTCTTCCTGCCTGAAACCGAACAAGAAACGTTACTTTAAATATAAAAGAACACGCTAGAACAAAGTATTTCATCTGAGTAATGATGAACATTGTTAAAGATCTGCAGCCCGAGGGGGGCAACAAAACATTGGGTAAGCATTACTTCACGTAGAACGTCGGGCTCAGGTCGGGCTGGTTTTCATATCATAATGTCTAACTCGCATTATGATTCAGTGCCATATACTGTATACTGAAGTAGCCTAGTAGTTATATGAACATCTTATATAGTCAACAACTGAATGTCAAATTAAATACAATTTAGTAATATTTCAACAATATTTATAGTTTTCTCTTTGAAAAAATGTGAAAAGATCTGGCTCACTTTCTTCTCCGACTGCTGTGTCTTGCCTCGTCCCTCTCTTGTTTGTACGTCACTCATTCAAGTGGCAGTGCTCATCGTAATGCACAGATCTGATTGGCTGAGTAGCGTCACGTGTGATATTTACAACGTAGGCGATTGGTCTGTGAGTTTCCCAGCCGCTAAACTGGTACCGTAATGACTAGAAATGTTATGCTGATATTAAATAATTCTCCATAGTTTATGGGTTATAGGTCCAGGTCCGCATAGGACAGCGTCTGGGTCAAGACTCGGACTGCAGTCCGCCTATTAGTAACCTCTGGTATAGACATTTCAGAGTAGTTACAGATGCATATCTGTGTAACACATCACATAATCCAGAACAGGCAACAGCGTAGCTTCAACAATCTTTTTCCTTGTGTGCTTTGAGAAACATACTTTGTTAAGATACAGGGAGTGAAGTTTTTGTCTCAGTTCACATATAAGTTTGTTAACATGTTGTTTAAAAGTGCATTTGTCATCTAGCCGTATGTCAAGGTATTTGTACTCATTGACTCTTTCAATGTCAGATCCCTTCAGCATTGTGATTTTGAAAGTGCTAAAATCAATGTTAGAGGCTCTGGAAAACAGCATAAATTTAGTTTTCTCAACATTTAAAACCAGTTTATGGTTGTAAAAAGCTGACTGTAGTACCAATATAGTCAGTCAAGCAGTACAAGATAGTGTCATCAGCATATAAGTGTACTTTGCAGTCAACAATTGAGGTGGCAATGTCAGTAATATAATTATTAAATAGTATTGGTCCAAGGATCGAACCTTGAGGGACCCCCTTTGTTATTGGAAGTAGCTCTGATTTATTCTGTCCAGACATTGCTGTCTATCAGAGAGATCCAGTTAGTAGCCCCAAGATTTGAATGCTTTAGACAGAGGATTTTATTTATACCCTACACCAATTACTTACAAAAATAAATGCATTTCATTTCAACTTTTTCATTTTGTTCACACGCTCAGGAACAGGCATAAAACCATAAAACAATGCCATTTCACATCAATGTTTCATATAAAAATCAGTTAATTATTAGTTTTTTTTCTGAGATAATTAGTGTCACCCCACTGCCTTACTGCAAAATCTCTGAAAATGGATAAGATATTACCAGTGTTCTGAGTTTGTCACATCACAGTAAAACGTGTTATTAACCACTCAGCCCAATTTGATTAATTAAAAAAAAAAAATCACCAAGTAAAAAAAAATGTTCAAAATGTTGAAAAAATAATCAATATTCTCTGCTGTGAAAAGCAGGGGGTGTGTCCACTGAAACCACCCCCAGTCTCGGGAAAGGTACAGCCTCACTTCAGCTTTTTTTTCACTCGCCAGAATGTAACTGATGCACCATTTAAGGTGGAACAGGAAAATCTGAACAAGAAGCTGGTGAAAAGCAAGTGGACTTCGTACAAACGTTAGCATACCCATTAGCTGGGTTAGGCAGCAAAGCTCCTGGATTGAAATGAAGCCACTAGCAGCGCTTCAGCTGACACAAACACACAGAATTTGCGTCATCTACAGAATCACTGATGCTATGCGCCGTAGTTTTTACATGGGTCATGCTAAGTATCAGTGCGTCATGATTTCAGGCCCACCCAAAAAAGTCCTAAAACACAAAATCATGAAAAACTGTTTAGTGGTCTAATTCCACAATTCAGTACTGCTCCATTAGCTTTACAGTCATACATACAATACAGTTAAATTAGACAATTTAGTGACTTTAAATGAAAAGAAGTCAACTGGATTGGATTTCTTGATAGATAGATAGATTTAGTAGAATCCTTTATTCCCTCTATGCCCACAAGATATCCTGTGCCACTGGCTAGCCTATAACTTCAAAGCACAATAGATCCATCCCTACCACTCCAATTTGACAAGATGTACTTTTATTGAAATGCTGCTCCTTTTTTATCTTTGGTGACTGCAGCCAAAGAGTTTTCTGCAGCCAAAAGATTTTTATTGCACCAGTCCACAGCACTTGATTCCAAAATGCCATTGATTTTTTGCAAAATGCCATTGATTTAGTGTTGAGTTGCATTTTGAGATGAGACCACAGTTGAGGCTATCTTTTGATGGTGTGGGGCTTTTGCTTTGCGCAACCGACCGGTCTACAAGTATTTTTTTCCAGAAAATTTTCTTGGTCTTCCAGCTCTTGTCTAGACAATAACAGATCTCCTTCACTTCCATTTCTTAATGAATATTTAATTAATAGACGGTGACAATTACAAGAAGGAGGTTATCAAAACTGGTTCATAATGCATCAAACTTGGATATGTTTTATAATTTTCTCTTGCTTTGTAAGAGTGACTTATCGTTAGTTTCAGATCTTCAGACAGCTGCTTAAAGAAGCCCATTCCTGAGCATAAACAGAACACCCTGAGAGGTTGTGTCTTCACCTAACTCAGATTACGGCTTGAGTCAAACAGGCTCAGAGATATTGCAAAGGAAATAACACTAGTGGAATGACTGAAAGGGTGTTCAAACTTTTGCCATTAATTTTTTCCCCAAAATATTCAGTTCAGCAATTACCGGTTAATCGTAGCATTAGATTTAATAGAGTCTTTTAAGTCTAAGTTGGTAGAACACAGTGTTTGTCCCATTCCACAGTATCTTCCTAAGTTTTCCCAGTGTTTGTCCCTCATTCCACAGTATCTTCCTAAGTTTTCTTAAATGTGTTCTTGAAAAAGGTCCTGAGAAACAGTTTATATCAAATTCATGACGTTTTCTGAAACCACTGAATTGTTCACACCTTTGTGCTCTTGAGCGTGTGTAGTCAAAGAACAAATCCCAAATAAGAAAACACTGGTCAATATCAGAATCTTCATAAAAACTGTGTGAGTGGGTTTTAAGAAGAAATTTCAGTAACACTTTCTAGAATGTCACGTTTGTAAGCATCTATAAACACATTTATAACATGTTATAATGCCTTCATACGGCGTTATAAACATGATTATAAACATTTATAAAAATGAATTACACTGGATTACACTTTATAGCCATGTTTATTATACATTATGAATTGTTAATATAATGCATTATAAGTAGTGTTGATAACATGTTATACTGTCAGTACCAAAGAAGTCCCAGCTTGGAGACTGCAAAGTAAAGACAAATACCAAGCTAACGGTGGTGTACATTGACTTTCCCACATTGGGTAAAGCACCGATGGCAGCACTAGTTTAAACTCTGACATTTGAAGCCTGTAATGTGCTTTATTATGCATGTTTTAGTGTTTCAGTAAATCCTTCAGTAAATACTTCAACTTGAAGCCTCAATCTTAACACTGGAGGAGGCTTTAGTACCGTATGCTTCACTTTACTTAGAGCGGACAAATACAACTTATGAGCTCTTATAATTTGTTATGAACAGTACTTATAATGTATTATGTTAACAATTCATAATGCATAATAAGCATGGCTATAATGTATAATGCATTTTTATAAATATTTATGTCCATGTTTATAATGCCTTATGAATGCATTATAACACATTATGAATGTGTTCATAGATGCTTACAAAGGTGACATTCATAGAAAGTGTTACCGAAATTTCTTCTTAAGAATGGCTGGTGAATGACTGTCAAAGTATGAGGTAAAAAACTATTGGGAAAGAGATGTTCAAGATCCATGGAACCACTTTAATAAAGAGCATTCTACTGTGACTACATGTAGCTGCGAGCTAATCCAAATGCATTGCTACAATGCCCTCAATTGTCTCTCACTGTTTCTGGACCGTTATAAATAAAACCTAAATAAACATGTTCATTCAGTTAGGCAACAAAATTGTGTCAATATGATAAAAATCAGACCGTGTCTAGTTTTCCTCACCAAAGCTGCTACCTTGATTCAGAAAAAGACACATTTAACCTATATCAGTTTTTATCCCCAGGAAAGCCATGAATTTCAAAGATGACCTGGAATTCCTTTTACAAGGTGTGTCTGAATTTGATATCCAGTGTAAGGCTGTGCCATCTGACATATTCGTGCATGGATCTTCAGCATTTCCTATTGGACTCACCCCAGACGGACAGACATTCCTTGCTGGAGCTTACTTTGGACAGGGACGGGTGATTGTGGCCAGCCATGACACCTATCTAGGCCTTGAGTCATTGTCCAAATTCATGATCAATGCTGTCCACTGGCTTGATAAAAAGCGAAATGGGGTTATCGGAGTCTTACCTAAACTTAAGGCGGCCTACTCCCTGCTGAAGAACTTGGGACTACAGTGTGAGTTGACTGGGTTTAAAGAAGACCTAAGTGTCTTTGTCTGCACCTCCTACAGTGATGCTCAGTCTAAAGAGATCCAGGAATTTGTTGCTGGTGGTGGTGGTCTCCTGATAGGTGGACATGCTTGGCATTGGGCCCAGTGCAATCCTGGCCGCAATGTGATGAGAGATTGCCCTGGAAATCGGATCCTCAACAAGATGGGATTGAGCCTCTTAGGGAAAACTCTGAAAGCTGGGAAGTACAAGGTGCCACAAGTGAAGCATCCTGATGTTTCCTCTACACAGATGTATCATTTCCAGGATTTGCTGCAGCATTTTGCACAACATGTGCTTCAGGGTCAGCAGCTGGGAGATTATGAACAGCAATTTCTGAAGAGGCTTGGCAGTGACTGCATTATTTATCTCTGGATGCAGGCATTCGACTGTGACATGTATAAGTCAGTAGTTGCACTTCTCACAGACATAATTAAGGCAGGATTTCCACAGGTGTCTCCTACACGTCCTGTTACAAGTGCAAAGGATCACCTGCTACTCCGGGTGGGGACAGAGTTATTCAGGCTCAGCGAAGACACTGATGAACTTCTGTCATACCTCATCGTAGACACACCTAAACTACCAACTGTGTTCAATGCAAAAGTCTGGATCAGTGCTAAGACAGCAGGTAAAGAACAATAACTAACTAGGTCATCATGCTTTTCCCCATAGATTTCCCTACATATACAGATCACACAGTTAATGAAAAGGAAAAAATGAAAATATAAGCTCTCTGAACAAAAACAATTGTTGCATCATTGCTTCTTTAATACTTGGTTGAGCACGTAATTCCCTTAATGATTGGGCCAGTCTATTCAGGTAAGAATTATACCAGTTTCTTTCCTGTGTTTATTAACCCAATCTTCTTTGTGCTTCATGTCCAAGAATGACACAATGTTCACACTCCCACATTCCAGAATGACAAATGTAGGGTGTCTGTATGTGACTAGTTCAGCAGACATGATGGCACACTGGGCCAGTTTGACTGACTAGCAAAATCACCAGTCCTCAATCCCAGTTCTCAATTTGGAACAGCAGGTGAAAGGCTGAAATGTACACCCAGTTTCTGAAAGAGTGGGCTCGATAAGACTGGACAGACTGGTGTAGTCCTTACATGACTGGATTAGTGCTATTAATACCCTTAGAACACTATGCCTAAGTGGCAGTTTGCTAGGCTTTAAAAGTCAGGAAAGGGTTAACTTACAAACATGATACATAGGTGTATCCTATCTGTAAGTTAACCCTTTCCAGACTTGCAGGAGAATAAGATAGAGCCATGCAAACAGCACCAAAGTGCATGCTTAAGATTCTAGGGGTTAAGGCATGTAGACATGTAACCATGTATAAGTATGTAAAAGAAATGTGACTAGTTTATTAATTCATTTATTTTTTTATTTACCTGAAAAAAATACAAAATTTAGATTAGACTAACTTACTGTGAGCGAGGAAAAACACATGTACAAGGAAAATGACTCTATGCACAAGCAAAATGACTCATATACATTATGGTATTTTATTTGCATAATTAATAATACTTGTATTGCTAGAGACAATAGGATGTAAGAGGTGCCTAATCCTTGTCCTGGAGAACTACCACCCTGCAGAGTTTAGCTCCAACCCTAATCTAACACACCTGATCCAGGTTCTCAAGGCCTTCAGGGGCTTCTGACTATATGAGCCAGGTGTGTTGAATTTGAACTCTCAAGGGTGGAAGATCTCCAGGACCCAGATAAAGCACCCCTGATAGAGAAGATAAGGCAGGTGTTTTATGGCTGGAAAAACATGTGCAAAAGGAGGAATAACCCTTTTAATTTGACACTCCAGGCTGAGCTTTTGGCTGAGTTTAGGCTGTAAGGCATATAATAAAATGCACACTAGTTGAACATCCTTAAACTATCAAATGTTTAATATTTTCAATCAGCTTGCTTTCTCGTTTCAGATCATGCAGAATGGATAAGTACAGGTCTGTATCTTTCTCCTGGAATGAAGACCAACATTACAGTGCCTGGCATGATCACAGGAAAGGGTTGGCAGGTATGACTTCATTATTCTACCCCTTTTTCATGTTTAATGTGAGATTTAAGGGATGATATTAAGTCACTGTACACTTTTTCCATTAAAGAAGGTCATGTTTGCAATGAAATATGTCACAAACCTACTGTAACCAATTTTAATCTTGTATTGTGGGTATTTTGATATACGTAATTAAATACCACATACTTGCAGGTGCAGATCGGCTGTCAAACAGATGACTTAAGCAGCACAGATGAACTGAAACGAGCTCCGGTGGTGTTCGTACGTTTCCCTTTGGAAAGAGAGAATCTGCAAGTCTGGAATCTGTGGGGAGGACTCATATACCTGATCGCACCTCCTAGAAGTGCAGTATCTGAGATGGAGGTCGTCATACAGACAGCTGTAAAAGCACCGTACTACAAGTCTGGTACATTTATTTAATACTTACTCATTCTTAGTAAGCCAAAGTGAGCTACTGCAGTACATGATAAAAGTAAAAACTATGAATATTAACCATTCTCTCAGGAGAGACCAGCGTATCTGACTGGGTCGCTGAGATCCGTAAAGCACCAGCACCTTGGGCAGAGCTGGAGTTTGAGAATCTCATCATCACCTTGCCATCAGACGTGATACGACACCTGGACCGTCCAGACGAAGTGGCCGCTCTCTGGGATTCCATTATGAGGAGTGTAGCTGACTTGGCTGCTAAGCCTGCAAAGTTTACCCGCAAGGAACGCTTCGTCGCTGATGTTCAGATCTCAGCTGGTCTGTATCGTGTAAAAGTGTTTTATCAGAACTTAAATAAGAGAACCAGCATCACTACCATTAATGTCATTATGTGATTTACAGACATTTACCGTCATGATCTATTCATATTATTTAAAGATGATGGTCTTGTTTCCACAGGCTTTATGCATTCAGGTTACCCCATTATGATGCACTCTAGGTCTGCCCCTGACTTGGTGAAACCATATGTAGCTGGTAAAAGTGATTTTTGGGGCCCAGTCCATGAATTGGGCCATAACCAGACACGCTCAGCCTGGAATTTCCCACCACACACTACTGAGTGTACCTGTAACCTGTGGTCTGTATATGTACATGAGGTGGTGCTGGGTGTGAACAGGGCAAACGCTCATAGGGGAGCTGACCGCAGACAAACGGCAGAGCCGAATACAGACATACATCGACGGACAACGAAATCTGAACAACTGGAAAGTCTGGACAGCACTGGAGACTTACCTGCAGGTCAGTGATGTTGGATATGAGTAGTGATGACTGTCTCGAACTTAAACTACTATAGCCTAATGTAACTGACAGGTAGTCAGTGTTGCCTGCCCCAATAAAATCATCAGTGGTTGCAACTAGTACTGGCCATTATAGTCAAAGATTTTTAATATACATAATATATAGATATTACTGACTGTTCCACTAAATATCATAGTATAATGTATTATAATGTATTAATGTATGTTTTGGATGCTTATTAAACCTTTTTTGTACATGAACAATGGCATATTTTGGATGTCCATTCAGTAATAAGAACCATATTTAACAACTGAAGTAAATCTAAAATATTTTTATTGGGTGAAATAGTGAAAAAAGAAATGAACAATATACAGACAGATGTCAATACTGCTTTCTAACCCTAACAAGATAAAGATGAGTGTATGTAAAGCAACAGCGGCTTCACTGCACTCAGCAAAAACGGTGCTGAATGTTGTTTTACATCTGAAAGTCATTTGTCTCGTAGGCTGTTCAGACAGTCAGCCAAATCCAAATTTTTGGCATATCCAGATTGTCTTTTTACAGTCTGGACACCAAAAAAAAAAAGAAATTTTTGCAAATCACATTTGGAGGTGGTTTGAAATGCAATTCTAATCAGATTTTTGTTGATGCGTCTCAGTCTGGAGGCTCAAATCAGATTTCAAAGTGTCTTTAGCGCCAAAGATTCATGCTTATACCAGAGAATTTTGAAGAGTTTGGAGGGTGAGATGATGCTCCTCCATCTCTCCTGTATCCGCGTTTGAAATCCATGTCACCAGTGTAGCTACGTAGTTACTGACGCTTACGCTGTTACCATAGCAACCCATGCAGATAGGGTTCTCCAGCTCGTGCACCTTTTGTCTTCATGCCAGTCTTGCACAAATCAGCATAGTTGTGATTTTCACACTCTCACTAATATGACTTTGGTTGGATGTTTTAATAAAAGCAATAAGTTCGAATGCATGAGAACGCAAAAGCAACACAACAAGAGAAAGATCCCCAGATATAAACATCCTCCTCCTAACCTGGGTTAAAAATTGTGTTGTGGCAAAAACTTGATTGGGCACAAAAAAGATGTCTGTTCTGTTTTTTCAATTAGAACACAACACTGCATTTCTGTACATTCATCATGATTTGATTTGCAACTTCCAACACTCTTACAGTAAGCAAGTCTTAGGTATCACTGTGCTAATGCTATGTACCTGCATAATGACGTTTTATGGCACGCCCCTGCGCTCAGAGTCTGGAGGCCAAATGGTACCAGAAAGCAGGACGTTATGCTGATGATACTGTAGCTCAGCTTAGATGTGTAAATAAGGTCTATTCATGCCATTTTACTAAATCGTTTTTTAAAACAAGTTTACATTCATTATCAACGTAATTTGAAGCACATATATGAAGATTCTGGCATGTATTTGTGGAAACACTTTTGGTGACTACTGACTTCCAGTGTTTGTTAGCACCTTTGTTAACACCAGGTCTAAACTAAAGAAACCAAATACCACCGCTAGCTAGCCTCTCCTACCTCTCCTACCTCGACTGCAGCCTTTTCTTTGAGATATATCTAATGTTGACAAGCGCACCGTTGTCAATACTTTGAGCTCCTCCTACTCTGGGTGTTGGATTGTGGAGAAAAGTCTCAGTTTGTTCCTGGTGTAATGAGTCTCCATTCCCACCAACATTTAGCCAGAATTCCCTCATGGTTCTGGTTCCCCTGGTAGATTCTTGTTATGCGATCATGTCTGGCCCAGCAAGACTAGAAGTTGTGTGACTTGACTATATCACTGACGCAGATATATCACTGCACGCTTCCTTTCATTTTAGATTAATTTTAGAGTGATTTTATGTTTAATATTTTAATTATTATAAAATTACTTTTAACCAAAAGGTATTTCTAACACAGTACTAGTTTTGTAAAGCACCACAGATCATAAAAATATCTACTTATTGTTTGAAAAGTTGAATTCACACTGAAAATAGAAAAAAAAGTTTTTGGTGTGAAATAAAAAGCACTCATGTGAAACATATTCCATTCCATCAGCACTTCTTAGTCATCGCCTGTTAAGTTTTATCTTTGATTTTTCTTTCAAAGCTGCAAGAACAGTTTGGCTGGGATGCCTTCAAGAAAGTCTTTGCAGCTTACCATGACATGAAGAACATACCAAGAGACAAAGATGACAAGATGAACCTGTACGCTGAGACCTTCTCCAAGGTGGTAGGGAGGAATCTGGTCGCCTTCTTCAAAGCCTGGGGCTGGCCCATCCAGCGCAGCACTGAAGAGAAGCTGTCCAGCCTGCCTGAATGGAGTGACCATCCTCTGGCCCATTATAAATAGCTAAAATAACCATGTTTCATAGAGAACAGTGTCTGTCTCTGAATATAAACATTTCATGGTTCAGATAGTCCTCAGAAATTTATTCTGAAATGATTTTTCTTAGTTTCTTTTTCTAAAATGTTTTCACATAGATACCTTCATGAATGGTATTTGCTTTTGACAGGAGTGAAAATCAGAATGGCTTTTAGGTTTATGTTTATGTTACTAATGGTTTAATAGGTGACCTGTGACTGATTCTAAATGCAGTTGATGTTTTTCTAATAGGATCAAAAGGAGTTTTACAGAAAACTATTGGTCTCTTATGGTAACCATTGAGCCAAGAAGCAAAATCACCAGGTTTTAATCCTAATGGTTCCATTGGTCTATGTTCAGCAGGGCCTTTTCCCTGCAGGTTTTAGGGAATTGAGAAGATCAAAATAGCACATTATCTAATAGAGTCTTTCTGTCTTCAACATGTTCATTTACTGTAATAAAATCATCATCATCTGCCACTATCAGAAAGAATCAGTTCAACGCTAAAAGCAATAAGATGTACCAGAATCACATTTACTTATAGAATACATGTTTAAAATGATTCTTTTTTATTTTTTTTGATTGATAATTATGCATATTAATCATTTTGCCTGCAGCACTGTGCCTTATGACATGCTCATTATGTGCAAATATATATCAATATGCACATCTTGATTGGATTGTTGGTTAAATATAAGACAATGCCACTGTTATGCTTCAATGGCATTCTTGTAGCACAAAGTGCACAGAGATAAGATAAAATTAATGAAAAATAAAAGCAACTACAAAAAACAACACCTGTTTCATGACTTGAATTTTGTGTACAGTTTCACTGTAAATTAAGCATTAACACAAGTGACTTAAAGTGATTGGACCATAAAGTGATTGGACCATAAATCATGTACATGACCACAGTCCATATATTTTTTTTCCATGATCAAACAGAAGCTGTGTAGTTTTACCACCTTATAAAAATAGCCACACCATATTTTAATGAATTTCTGTCTTGCATTGTAGTGACATACGTGTTTATATGAACTTTCTACATGACAAGATTGTTCAAAAGATTATCTCGTGCCTTCATATTTCTAGTGTATCCAGTTTAAGAAGTAATGTTACAGTCTGTTACTGGCATTGATTGTACAAACCCAATTCCAAAAAGATTTGGACAGTATGTGAAATGCTAATAAAAACAGAAAGCAGCGATTAGAAAATCCTGTTTGAAATGTATAAAATTGAAAATTGCACAAAAACACAACATTTGATGTTTTACCTTACAAACTTTATAAATATATGCTTAATTCAAATTTGATGCCAGCAATACATTCCAAAAAAGTTGGGAGCACCACTGTGTTACATCACCTTTCCTTTTAACAGCACTTACTAAACATTCGGAGACTGAAGACACAAACTGATCCGGTTTTGAAAGTGGAATTTTTTGCCATTCTTCTTTTATCTGAGTCTTCACACGTTAACATACAGGGCCTTTGTTGTCATATGTTCACTTAATAAGACACGTTTTCAGTGGGAGACTGAGAGAGGTCTGTACTGAAGGCAGACCAGTCGAGGACCTGCACTCTCTGCTTATGCAGCCATGCTGTTGTAACAAGTGCAGAATGAGGCTTTGTGTTGTCATGTTGAAATAAACATGGACTCCCTTGAAGAAGACGGCACCTAAAAGGCAGCATATGTTGCTCCAAAATGTGTTCAGCATTAACAGTACTTTAACAGATGTGCAGGTTACGCAATAATACACCTCCATACCATGACAGAGCCTGGCTTTTGACCTTTATTAACAATCAGGATGGTCCTTTTCTTTGGCTCAGAGAACACAAAGTCCATAAACAACCTGGAAGGTTGACTCGTCATACCACAATACATGGTTTCACTGTGCAGCAGTCCATTTTACATGAGCTCCAGCCCAGAGAAGTCAGCAGCATTTCCGGACGTTGTTGACACATGACTTCCAATGTGCATAGTTCAGTCTTAAATTGTGTTTGTGCATGCAGCGCTAAATGGTGTTGACTGATTTGGATAATTTTGGGATTCAGATATACATTTTTTTAAATAAAGCCAAACTGCAAAATACCGTAATGTCCTGGGTTTTCTGGAGAAACTTTGATGCCTTGAGGTTACGGTCCATAAAGCAGCTTTAATTTTAATTTGTTAAAAACAGCACCAAACACGGTGAGACGAAACACAGCCTCTCCAGTGCTAACAGCTAAAAACACAGCCCTCTGCTCTACTCCGGACAACCCACCGCTCCACCTGTATTTAGGCTCTTCATTATAAAAGTCCTCACAAATGAACCTAAAAGCACTATGAATTAACCTAAAACAGCTCAACATCAACATTTCTTCTCTTTAAAAAACTGAACTACTTACAACACTGTGTTGTGATGCTACAACATAACAAAATGCCCTTTTATCTCCTGCTTACACTTTAATAGACCATTTTATCAGGTAAATCTACATCTGATGCACTTTGGATGTTTTGATTACTGAGCCCTGTTGCTGCACAATTAATCAGCCCTATCCATCGATGGAAAAGGACCACCACAGGACCACCATTAATGGAATGGTGGATGGTTCTCAGTTCAGTTTGCATGGCTTGTAGTGACACCAACATGTTAGTGTGTGTTGTGCTGTATAAGGCACAGCAGCAGTGCTAAGGTTTTAAACACTGTGTACATTTACTTGCCACTTAATTAGACACACAGACCTTGCTGGTAAACCCAAGAGGTTAGAGACTACGAAGACTACCTGTGTTAGCCATCCTCTAGCTCTACATCAGTGGTCAGTTTCTGACCCCATTGCTACTGTTGAGTGGATATTTTTTGTTGGCTGACTGTTCTCTACCCAGCAGTGACATGGACGCGTGTAAGAACTCCAGTCTGTCTGATACACTCGCACCACCACCACACACACCACCTTGTTAGTGTCATTGCTGTGTTGAGAATTGTAAATCTACAGTGTCCACCTGTATGGCAGGTGTATCTGATAAAATGGCCAGTGAGTGTAGCTACACTGTCATTCAAAAGTTTGAAATCACTTACAATATTAACATTTCTTTTATTTTGTATATAATAAGAACATACAGAATGTGGGTTTAAACATTACAAACTAGTTTAAGGGCACAGGGCAGTGTGCCCTGTGATGGACTGGCGACCTGTCCAGGGTGTATCCTGCCTTCCGCCCAATGACAGCTGGGATAGGCTCCAGCACCCCACCGTGACCCAGAAGGATAAGCGGTTTAGATGATGGATGGAAACTAGTTTAAGATGTTTTATTAAACATTTCAGGAATAAACTGTACTAACTTTTAACACAAATTAATGTAAACAGATTTAATTCCAGGCATTCTGGAAGTAGAAAATTAAAAAACAGAAGATGTTTTGTACAGCTAAGATATACAATAATTATCAGGACCGCTTAACATTTAGGTGGGATTTGGGGTTCTACAGTTACAGACTGTAATTCAATCCTCTTTCAATCTGTTCTTTAATAATCAGGACCCCCACAGAGCAGGTATTATTTGGGTGGTGGCTCATTCTCAACACTGAGTGACACTGACTGAAGTGCTGAGAGTGATCCACCACCCAAATAATACCTACATTATAACTACAAACAGCATCTATATGGCAGGAGGATCTGATAAATTTTCAATGAGTGTGGATACAAGGTAGGTTTCCCTAATAAAGTGGCCATTATCAAGGTACCTGTGTTTTTTGATTTGTCATTCACTTTTGTAATACGATGGATTCCGGATATTTATTTTATTCTAACTTGACATCATGACTTAATTCTGCCACTTTTTCAGCTTCTTATTGTCCTACTGATTCACTGAAGGCTGTAATTTTGTTCAGGACTAACATTTTATACACTTTTCCAGTTTGGTAATGCAGCTTCCACACACTTACACATCTCTTACACATCTGTTTTGTCTTCAGTTTGAGAAATGAGTAACAATTCAGTCTTTATATCAGTCTCTTGTGAAAATGGGCAAGTTTTTAGATTTACAAAAATGCTACAGCATATTGTAAAGTTTTGCAGAGGTAAACTGTGCATAGTTACAGTTGCTGGGCTATGAAGGACCAACTGAGTCAACCAATTTGTGCCACCCTGAGGCAGAACAGTGCTGCGTCTCTTGTTAGTTAAGAACACCAAAGCTGATTGTGGGTGAAGCAGCTAAACAATGACCTTCACCTGAATTTGTATCTCAGTGTCAGTTTTTCCCCAACGAACAGTATAATGTCATAATCAGTTTATTTCAGGAACCCTCCTGAATTTTGAAGTAAAAGATTCAAAATCATCTTCATCATCATCATCAGATGGGACACCAGTTGAGTCGTCCTCTCTGTCGACCACATCAGACTGTGGAGGTACAACAGAAGGAGGTTCTTCAACCATGTTGGATCCAGCTGCACTAGTGGTTGGTGTGGCTGCTTTGGGGGAACTCTCTGCCTTAATGCTGTCAGCTACAGCTTTGAGGAAGTTACACAGAGGTGCATCTGAACTGATCTCCTGGAGATCCTCTGATGTTTCCTCACTGCAGATGCTCAGCAAACAGTTAATCACAGCTCTCACAGTCTCAGCTGTGATATGAGACAGTCTGTCTTCTAGAACCTCATGGATGTTGATGTTTGAGTCTTGGGAGGCACTTAACCAGTCAGACACTAAGCACAGGCGACAGAACTCCTGCATCTTGGTTGCAGTAGACAGGACGAGTTTCTCTGCAGTTTCTGTACTGGTACTTGCAGTCAGAGGAGAGCCATGCGGAGAGTTTGCACAGTCAAAGACCTCGATAAGAGTGGAGTTCATCTACAGAAACAAGCACAGAACAGAACATTTAACCTCCTGAGTATCACAAAACATTCATTAACAGTATTTTACATCTTCAGAATTAAGAGGCAAACTGAAGAGTCAGTGATGCTGCATTTTAATGTATTAGCTGAATTGTAGCCAGTAATCACTGATGAGGGTATAGTATAGAGTGGAAGTGAAGGTAACAGTTGCTTTGTACTGAGTACATCCTTCCTCTCTAGCAGCAAAGTCCTCAGTAATGCGATGACCTCTGTATGGATTTGGTCGAAAACATCATCCGTGAGGCCAAAAGAGGTTCTGAGGTAGCGAGCACTAGCAGTCACTGAGCTCACATGGATGTCCTTACTATGCTGTTAAAGACAGATTCATATGGTGTTTTAGTGAAAAGTTCATTTTTATTTATAAAGAAGCACAACTTTCCTCCACAGTTCATTCAGTCCTCTCCTAAAGGAAAAGTGCCTACAAACCATTCATTCATCATCCAATTTTCTCAAATTCGACTGATTTGTATGGAATAAAGTATCTGTGGAATTAGAGTTTAATATGACGATATTCATCTTTATCATGATAAATTACATCACAATATGCCACAATATGCTTTTCTGGGCATATTGTAGATATCGTCAGTACTTAAAAATCACTTCCCAAATGAGTGTTTGTTTAAGAATAGAGCATAATTAGTCCTGATTAATTGGATTTAGTGCAGCACAGTGTGTAAAATGCTGAATACATATAACTTCATTCATAGATTTTGATAGTCTTTTTAATTTATCTATTCTAACTTATCGAATGTCAAAAAAATTATATCGTGATAAACTATTCATCTTAAAAATGTGATCAAGTTTTGTGATATTACATTTTGGTATATCACCCACCTCCATGTACAATTTCTCCAAATTATTTCAGAAAGCCCGGATACAAATGTCACAGCCCAGATGTTGACTACTGCAACTCTAACACCCAGTTAATACCAGATAGAATAGCATTAGACTAGTAAAGTGAACTCATTTAACTTAACAAACGTCCAACAGGACAGAAACTGTACTGCCTTGTGGGAGATATTTCATTTCATTCTCCTTCTAATTAGCCCTTCACTAAAAATGCTTTACATTACAGTAAAGCTGTTTTGAATTTAATGATAAAGAAACTGTCGAGGTCCATTTTAGAGGTTAATCTTCTCCCGGCTTCCAAAAAACAGTTGTTGTCTATTACTGGGATTTGTTAATACAGTATCATTAGGTGGATTTGAACAGGACTACTGTGACTGAAGGAGCTCCAGGTTTGATGAATTATAGAAAGTAATTCACTCTGGAATTTTTACTTGGCAGACGTGTAAAAATACAGATTTGTACTGGATTAAAATCACAGATCTCACTGATAATCACTCAAATTACAGCTCCACTCCAGATTAAACTTATCCAGACCGAACAGGGCTTTAATCACAGTGACGTCACTTGGAAAATCAGTTTACATGCACAGTGAAGCAGCTAAGAGCTAAAGCTAACACTGACTCACTGACTCTTTTAGAGCCATTTCTCCAACATGGAAATCATTACTTACATAACTGAAGAGATTTTAGAGGAATTGGAGGAAAAAACACACAAAAACTGGAACAACGTCAAAAGGGTAAAGATTTGTGCGAGTATTTGTGAGTAAAACTGACCCACTTTAGATGATCTAAAGCACTGCAGCTCGAGGTTCCATGCTCATGCCTGAAGTCACCACCACTCTAGTGCTCCTGCTGGTGGCTCCACTCTACAGAAGACAAATGGAAGAGGGCATTAAGAAGGTCAGTGATATACTTTATACTTTAAAAAGCACATTTACATATATTAACATGATTTGTGATAAGTAAGTTTAGTTCATTCAGATTAACTGTTTCAAATTATATGGAAAATGAAAGGTTATAACTAAAGCTAACAATACAGTTATGGCATAACACTAGAAAAGCACAGGCTAGCTAGCGTTAGCTAGGTTAATAAAATGGCTATTAGCTCAAGGTTTAGTTACATTACACTTAATTTTACTCATTTTAAATGCTCAGAGTAGCTACTTAGCTAATGTTAGCTAACGTTAGCTCACGGTTAGCTCGTTAGCTCGGAATAGATAGCTAATCTTAGCTCGCGGCTAGCGCGTTAGCTCGGAGCTAACGTTAGCTAACTACTCTTAAGGTTTAAAACTGCTAACTGTGAACTAACGCGCACTGCCTTTATGGCATTACACTTGAAAAGCACAGGCTATTCCTATTAAGCCTGAGAGTAGTTGGCTGACTTTAGTAAGTCTGTAAGTAGCTTAATTTTGATTATGGTTTCTCAATGTTTGTTAAGTGAAAGCTTTCTTGTGGTTTACAGATCTTGCAGTTGTGCAGTTGTCTTGCCTCATTATTCAGTTTCTATAGTAAAACTCATCTATTCCAGACAAGCTGTTATTGGGGTTCTCTGAATGCGTACAGTGGAACAGCTTCCAGAGACAGAGCTCATTCAGTCTGGAGAGGGATCTGATGGAAATGCTGATTGTGGTGTTGCTCCAGATTGTCAGGTTTGTTGTACACTTTGTTGTACAGTTTGACACAAAAACTGGAAAAAGTTTTGATTGATGCAGAATTTTAGAAATGTTTATACATAATAAGTTTTTACTTTAGAACAAGTATTTTGAAAACATTATTATCATTATTATTATTATTATTATTATTATTAATGTGTCTAATTTCTCAGTAAAAATATTACTTGTTTTAAATTGTGTATTCACTAGCCATTGTATGAGATTCATCTACTGTAGACCAAAACATTTCTGTTTTGTCTGTTTGTTTTCGTGCATTAATAATTATTCTGCTTTGAAAATGTTTATAATTGTGATATACAATAAACAATCTGACTACATTTTAAATGTTTTTGCTTTTTGTTTTGTTTAAGGGATTCTGCACTGGTAAAAAATGAATGTATGCAAAACACAGCATTGTGATCATAATACATGCACATAAGCTCATGATGGAAACAGTTAAATGTCTCTGTATAACTTAGGTCACTACCATCATAGGTGGGTTTAGAAACTCACCTCTTGCCGAAGTGGGATCCAATGCATATCCCAGAAAGAGCCCATGTTTAACATAAGATAAAATCATGTATTTATATCATTAGCAAAACAGCAGTTTATCCAGTTTTGTATTTGTTTACTGTACTAGTGGTCATACTAATGATCGCACACAGAATCAGAAAATGTGGCTGTTTATCAAGTTAAACAGTGAAACAGTGTCTCATACACAGTTGGTTTGATCTCATGTGTGCATGTATTTTATAAAGGGACACAGAATGGGTTGACACCTGTACTTCAGGGACATGCACGACTGTTTTCATTCCACAGACTGCTTAAGTATAATTTTTCAAACATTTTTGTCGTCTCTGATTTAAAATAAAATGTCTGAGAAATTACACTCTAAACCCACTTCAACAGAACTTCAAGGAAGGTGTCAGATTTAGCCTGTATTTCAGTGGCCTGTCCAATTTTTCATCAGCCATGGCTTAAAATTCATGCAGAAATATTGTGAAAAATGTATTGATGAATGTGGAGAACAGAGGACTCTTTGACTCAAGGCTTGTGGTCTGCAGAATGGCCAGCTGTGTATGTCCTTGAAAATGTACACACAAAGGCCGCAGACAATGACTGATCATAGAGATGAAGGCTTTTTTCCTCCGTTCATTTACTGTTTTATTAATTTAACCAAAATCCACATGGAGTTTTTATTCTCAAATGGCTTTTGACACGTATTGATTGTTAAGAAGAAATCTTGCTAATATTTTGCATGTTCTGCAATAAATGAGTGTGGCATCCTGCAGGGCCACATCTAAGCCAGGGACCGAGGTGGGTACTCAGCCGTAACTGTGCGCCAGATATGAGCCAGATCTGGACCACACCTTTTAAATATGCTCACTTCACAGTGTGTGGGCCAGATCTGGGCCAGAACTAACCTCAGGATATGGACCACAAGTAGTCCAGATAAATTTTGCTAGCTGAGTAATTTTGAACAGACAAACAATCATTTTCTCAACACAGAATAGCATGAAACATTAAAATACTGTGATATTTCAACACTTTTCAAATTCAGTTATGGGACTTTCTAACAGAGCTTTATGTACATTAACCCATTCAACACCATTCACTGAGGATTCACTCTCACACGCTCTCTATTTTGGTACAATCTGAGGAATAGGAAGTGACCAGGCTCCCCTTAAACTGACTCTGCTCCAGTCACAAGTGGTCAGTGGAGTGGACACAGCTAAGTCAGATCAGACTGAGACAGTTTGGGTAAGATAAAGTGCTAAAACAAGTGTGAAGTGTGAACAACAGCAAAGCAGTTCAGGTGCTGAACCACCTGAACAGAAAGAAACTAGCCCAAAAAATTAGGAGCTAAATGTGAAAACCGAAAGTGGAACTAAAGAAAAAGTAGATTCTTTCCTCATAAATATTCTTGATTAGGAGTAAAAGTTCTGCAGATAATCCTCTGAATGAGCATCAACACACCTTATTGGCAGTTATATGTGACGGCTGTGCATCTTGTACGGATGATGTTAATGCAGTCATTTACCAGAGCTGGATCTTCAACTGGAGCTGTTTTATTTTACTATGAATCTGCAACAGCGCCACTTAATGGCTATGAAGTGTAATAACACCTTGACAAGCAAATTCATAACAGCTGCACAATGCCAATGGCAGCTCCTATTATAACTGTATTATAAACTGAACTGAATTTGACTTTAGACTGCAGATTATTATAAAATGATTTTACAGGGTTTGAATTATTCACTTAGATTCTGTTTGATAACCTAATGTGAGGTTGTTTTTAGTCTATATCCTCTCATAGATCTATAATCTGTATATATATAACAGGTATATATCTTACACAGGTCACATGTTACTGGCTGTGTGATGTCAGAGCTCATAAAGGTAAACAGTCTGCTTTGATTTACATATTAAACCCATTTTTCTCTTCTGCTCTTAATCAGAGTTTCTCTCCATATTATCCACCAATAGAACAGGAGCCAGACTGAAAACTTGACTGAGTTAGCAACAGTAACTAAGGGGCGGGGCATGTGTTCCATTGTGACGTCATAGCCGCCCACAGTATTAATGCTGAGCGCGTCATCACAATCGATCATTTAACGAGAGAATCAGGAGAAAAACTACAACTTCATTTAGACTGAAAATGGAGCAGAACGAGAACAAGAAGGATGTAAGTAGAGCTCAGTTTATTAATGTTCACTAATATAAAAGACTTTCTTTATCAAAATGTGTATAAAATGTCTGAAAAGAATGGCGAGGTGAGTAAAAATCACTAAGAAACTTTATTTAGTCTAAAATTAGAAGATGGAAAAAAGGTGATAGATGTGCAGGAATAGAGAGGATAGAGAGAAAAGGACAGAGAGAATGATGTGGAGAGGAAGAGAGACTTAAATAATGAAATAAATATTAAAATAATAAAATAAAGAGAGAAATGAGATAAATAAAAAGACAGGCGGTGGAAAAGAGAGCGATTTAGAAGCCTAAATTTTATTACTGAAGCAGATTATTAGATTAATTTTACAGAAATTTAGATTAGAATAGTGAACTACAGTTAGAAACTACTGAAAGGAATCAGGTGGATGTTTATCCTGTTCCTCTTTTCACGAGGCTGAAGCTTCGTATTCTCCAGCTTCTTATTCCACTTTTCCGGTCCACCTTAAGAGACGTACCAGTTACCTTAATGTTGCGCCGGCGCCAGAATGGGACTGCAGCGCCATTTAAGGTGGAACGGAAACTTGAATAAGAAGCTGGAGAATAAAAATCAAATCTCAGCTTCATAATCTTTTCCACAAAGTTCTGTGAAAATGTTGTTTATTTCTGGGTTTCGTTTTCGTTCCGTGTACCGATTGTTTATTGAATCCTAATGAAGGCCGGTTTAGTTCTGGCTGGTGAGCAGCGCTAAAGCTGCTCATTAAACAGACTCACTCGAGAAAATTACTATGGAAAAACACCGAGTTGACGAGTCGACTCTTTGATTCACTGTCCAAGAGTCGACTCCAACTCCTAGACGTGCTGAAATTGAAGAACCGATTCTTTTGGAATCGACTCCCTATCGCTATCGGTAACGATGAATAACCGCAAAGAAACGGGAGACGCGGAGCGGGTTAATCCAGGTTAGTGCAGGCAAACAAGACTGGACACATCTGTGTGGACGGTGTGTGGTCAGTAAAGGTCTCCTTATGAAATGAAGCTTCTCTTGTTAAATATCTATTCAGAAAGCTAACTTAGTCAGGAGAGGTCTGAGGCAGCGCGGCAGGTTAGAAAACAGAGAACATCTCCTGAAATGATCAGTTTTACTCACAAATACTCGCACAAATCTTCACCCTTTTCGACGTTGTTGCAGTTTTTGTGTGTTTTTACCCCCCAATTTCTCTAAAATCTCTCCAGTTATGTAAGTAATGATTTCCATTTTGGATAAATGGTTCTAAAAGAGTCAGTGAGTCAGTGTTAGCTTTAGCTCTTAGCTACTTCACAGTGCATGTAAACTGATTTACCAAGTGACGTCACTGTGATTAAAGCCCTGTTCAGGCTGGATTAGTTTAATCTGGAGAGGAGCTGTAATCTGAGTGATTATCAGTGAGATCTGTGATTTTAATCCAGTACAAATCTGTATTTTTACACATCTGCTAAGTAAAAATTCCAGAGTGAATTACTTTCTATAATTCATCAAACCTGGAGCTCCTTCAGTCACAGTAGTCCTGTTCAAATCCACCTAATGATACTGTATTAACAAATCCCAGTAATAGACAACAACATGTAGAAGATTAACCTCTAAAATGGAGCTCGACAGTTCCTTTATCCTTAAATTCAAAACAGTTCTACTGTAATGTAAAGCATTTTAGTGATGGGCTAATTAGAAGGAGAATGAAATGAAATATCTGAAAGTACCAGTACAGTTTCTGTCCTGTTGGATGTTTGTTAAGTTAAATGAGTTCACTTTACTAGTCTAATGCTGTTCTATCTGGTATTAACTGGGTGTTAGAGCTGTTTGTTCTTTGGATCCATTTAAGTCTAATCTTAATGCTGAAGTCAACGTCTGGGCTGTGACATTTCTATCCAGGCTTTCTGAGATGATTTGGAGAAATTGCACATGGAGGTGGGAGATACACCAAAATGTAGGAGGACATTAAGATACACATCTATCGTCTATCATGATATATGTATTCAGCATTTTACACACTGTGCTGCAGTCAGTCTAAGGAGGACCAGATTTGCCAAAATGAAAAATAGATCAAATAAAAAATAAATGACTTAGTAAATTAATATATGAAGCAGAATTGCAAAGATGGTGATAAATCTAAACATGTCTAAATATACATAGCAATGAACATATTAATAAATAAAATCTTATATAAATTAATGTCTGCATTTATTTATGTATATTTATTAATTTCCCCTTCTCATTAATTTTTGTATTTGTTTGTTATTTATGTTTCTTTATTAATTTTCTTCAGTTTTTTCATTCATTTATTTCCATAACTATTAATTTCTGTATTTATTTATTTATTCATTTCTGTATTTCCTGGTCCTTGTGCTAATCAAGGGGCTGTCAGTCAATGATGTCACAGCGTCTTAATATTCCTATTGGTTGATTGATGTCAGATTCTGTAGATGGATTGTACAAGTCTTGCTCTCTCAGCGGTAACTAAGGACTAGACAGTACAGTAGTTCATCGGTTCATCGCCTTTTTCTGCAAAATTCAGATCAAACTCAGACATTTGGACGCCCTTCTCACTCACTGCCTGTGGAGCCAGAGTTATTCATCAGCAGGTCTGTCTGTCTGAGACACTGCAGCTCTTTATGGAGTGAAAGAGCAGTTTAATCAGCTCTTCTCCTCCTGGTCTTGATTGCTGAGGCTGAGCGTGAAAAACACGCCCCCTCATTATCATACGAACAAAGAAATACAGAAATAAATGAATTAATTAATGAAAAAATAAATAAATGAATACATGAATCAAGGAATAAAGCAAACAGTTGTTAAAATTATAGATGTGGAAAAAATATATAAAAATGGCATTAATAAAACAAAATAATACAGAAATAAATAAAGTAGAAATGTGAAATAAAGTGAGAAATATATAACTGCAGAAAAAGGAAATATGTTTATAATTACAATCACAATAAGCAATACATACTTTATTTATTTTTTTATTTATTGATTAATTTACTGAGCCATTTATTTTTTTATTTTATTTATTTTTCAATTTGTCAAATCTGGTATAAAACCATCCATCCTCAGCGTTTTACACTCCAGCGGTGTTGATCAGTTTACATGAGGCTGAAACAGCAGATCAGTAATTCATTCACATCACAGACTCAATAACGGTCATGTAGTCTGACAGCTTTAAGCGTTGCCATGGTGACCCATGCAGGCGTCTGTGACGTCATCGACTGTGACATCGTGGTGACGTATCTCGGCTAAAAAGTGAAAACTGACTGAAAATCTTCATTCGCGTTTCTGATCTGAGATGGAGACGTAAAAATGGAAGCGGAGCACAAAGATACAAGAGTAAGAACAAAGTTTTTTAACAGAACCTAAACCTTATGGTAGAGATTTATTTATTTATTATTCATAGCAATTACAAACACACATCACTGCTACACTAAATGCGTAAATAAACAGCAGCAAAATAATCTATAATAACACAAAATGAGGCACAAACATGTAAATAAACAAGATAAATTAATAATAATTTAAAAAATTATATTATAAAAATAACTCAGACTTTGAAGGATTCAAAATATGTTGCCAAGCTCCAGATATATTTGTGGAAAGTATCATTGTGATTTATCATTTAGTGAAGTTTAAAAATTCTACAGCCTCTTCAGCCAAGTACCATTTCTCATCTATATTTTACTTATAAAGCAAAAGTGTTTGCATTAAACAGTGCTGTGTTCTTGTATGTTCATTGTTAAACGACAAAAAGCTAAAAAGTTCATGAAATGACCACAATATACAGCGATGGGTGACCCAACGTTCTCCTCATTCAGCGGTACATGGTTGCATGGCAAGGACACTGCACTCTAAAGGAACTACATTTTTTGGCGGAAAACTTGTTTATGTCGATTATTATTAACAATAAAAAATTTTTTTCAGAAAAATTGTGTATTTTATCAAAAGCAATGAGCCACTTGAGGAGCTGCATTACTGCGATTTTATCACAGAGAAGGGAGTTTTAGGACATCCTAAGAACATCTTACCGTGATAAAATCACAGTAACACAGCCTCTCCTGGCTTAGTGCTTTAATAACTGCCTGGTGTTGCAAACATGGCCGCTGAGTGAGCAGACTTTCCTATAAGGACTTCGGCTTTTAGTCACTCAACAGTGAATCTGAACAGATTGATGACAATTGATATCAGCAAAGGAACGAGAGACGTTGTGAAGAGCTTCATTCTGAGTGTCAAGGAAGCAAAATCAGACTGTGTGAGTGACATTAAGGGGTCAGTAAGAAGACAATTTCTGGAATCTTTAGAGGAAAATCTGAATCTGCTGTCCTTTAGAAACACTTCTACACTGGAAGTTAATACAGGAATTGAGGAGTATGAGAATCATCCAAAGCTGCAAGATCCTCAGTTATCCAAGAACAGATCCAGGCTTAGTTTCAAGGTATAATTCTTTTATTTTCTTATCAGCTGTTTTCTGTCATCTTTATAACTGATGCCATTCACTGAATGTGCTCATTTAGTCCTTTAACCCTTTAGAATAGTTAAAATGCTAACTTTCTCTTCTTTTTAAAGAAACATATGGAACATATGGAACCCTTGACTGTCCTTTCTGAGAAGCGGATTCAGGAGAATCCTGTTTCAACTGGTAAAGTTTTGCGTTTTTAATCTCGTTATTATTTTGTGTTTTTGAAGTTTCTCTGTTTAAGGAAGTGCTACTTATTTATGTATGCAGCTTGCAAAGATTGAGCTGGCGGCTCCTGTGGCTGTTAAAAATGTCTTACAAGTAGCCAATAGCATAATGCAGCCAATACACACAGCACAGCTAACATTCTAACAGTACTTTCAAATTATATTCTGCACAGAGTGAAAGAGCACTTTCTAAAACCAACCAATCAAATAACCCTTATTGTAGGTTCTAGAAGACTCTTCCTCCTCAGTCAGTGAGATATGAATGTAAATGTTCAGGTTCTTGAATCAAAGCCCTGTGCCTTAAAACAAGGTGCTGTGGTTCACTAACATTAGAGAAAGTCATCACTGTTGGATGTGACCTATCCATATAACCAGCTGTCTGTGATTACTTCATTAGTGGGATCAGTGGACCCTCTTTATAGCACCAAGTCATTGATTGTTGTGTCGTTCACTGTTACATTTATTCAGATTATTCACTTATGCTAATAGGACATTAGAAACTTTATATTTCATAGTTTATATTGTTACATACTGCATTTTATTGATTTGTGATAAAAAAAACTCATTCATTAGATAACGAGATGGCAAAGGAGGAGAGACCCTGCAACATCTTCCAGTCTTCTCCTGTGAAGAATGTCAGTGAGTCAACCAGATCTGAAGACTGTACAGATGCTCTGTGTGCAACAGAATGTGCTGAAGAAAACAAGCCAGCTGGTGAGTAACAGCAAAATGCTCCATCACTCATATTTAGTACTGATTTATAGTTTAGATCAGTGTTTCCCAGCTCTAGTCCTGGAGCTCCTCTCTACTGTGTAGTTTGTTTCTGTTCTAACACGCTTCATTTAGCTCAAGTAGGGGTTGATAGTAAGTAGCTAATGATGCGACTCAGGTATGTTAGAGCAGGGAAGGGTGGGGCCTCCAGAACTGGATTTGGGAAACACTAGTTTACAAGTGTAATTAAACATAATCTAAAATATATAAACCCAAAACCCAAGAAGAAGAATCGAGTCAGATGATTGTGGCAGAAAGTCAAACTGACCTGCATCTGTGGCAGAATGTCAGCTTTAATTTGACTGTGTTTACATCTATACTGGCTGAACAACATTCACAGCTCTTCTAAAGCTGATAGTCTGCACTTTAACCTCATAGTCATTGTTTCATTTCAAATCCAGTGTTGCTGGAGTTCAGACCCAAAACAACACAAACTCTCACTGTCTAGTTTCTTATGGGCTGCACTGTATTTACAGCTCATCTCAGGCCTTTATATGAGCTGAGCTCCATCGTTATAGATGTTGAGCTCCTCCTATAACAGGAATTTTGTTCTGCAGGAAACCTAAAGAAGTTTAGTGATCATAGACTAAACCATACAAATATCCATCCATAGTAGTAATTTATCATTTGCTTTAGTGATGCTCAATACAGTCTGTCTTGTTGTAGAGCTCCTCTTGTAGATCACTGTGTATTGGAATTAAGTGGAATAACTGATTAGTGATCACTTCAACTTCAAAGAAACCTTCAAAGAAATTTCCATAATAACACACTATTCAACAAGGAATATCTTTTGTGCCTTTGGAGGAATCATATCAACAGCACACTTAACTTTTGTCTGTTTATCAAATTATCCACAAATCTTGTTAAATCATCTACACTTTTATCATTTTCTCTTTCACCTGCTTTTTCCTTTGTCTTTATAGCTCCTACTTAAATAATCTTTACAAGCTTTCTTTTATTCACCCCAAACCCCTTTACTTTTCCTATAAATAAACCTGTTTTTCTGATTATATTGTACACTAGTAGAATATAGTATTCTTTTGATCAAACTGCTGAAGATTATATCTATGTACAGTCTGTAGCAAAAGTTTGTACACCCCTGGTCAAATGACGTTTTGTGAAAATAAGTTAACACATCCTCTACAGAGAACACACTTCTGCACATTTAATGCACAATTACTGTTTATTTGCTTAATTTAACATATTTGGAAAAAAAATAAAACAAAATGTGGTCTGTGCAAAAGTTGTCACATTTTACATGAATTTGTTCTCTTTTTCCAACATGTTAAACTCAGAAAAAATAGAAATTGTACACTAAACTTTGCAGACAAATACAATATTGCATTTGTTCCTTGTAGAAAGTGTTATGTGGTATGTGGGTCACTTAATTCAAGTGGGGGTGTTTAAACCTCTGTATATGACTACATAACTTCACATTAAATGTGATAACTTGAATTTTAACTTCATAAGCTTTGTTTTGTCTTCAGAAAATGCCTAAAGATTTCTGTAAAATCAAACATAAACGTGTAATTTTTGTTAATATTGTATTTAGATATGTTCATCAAGGTTATTGTATTAAAACTTTGCAAGTGTTGTAGTAATGCTTGTATTTTAGTTTTAGTTTTGGTTGAAAAAGAAAGAGTAAAATTCTTTAACCATCCAGTGAATAATTACTCTCTATGGTCTCTAGGTAGTTAAAGCTAAGCTGGCTCTTCCACTGGTAGGGACTTTAGCCTAATATGTAAGATTAACTACTAATATAAACAGTAAATGATGGGAATCAGCCAATCATGTTTTGATTTCCAATGAATGGGACCAACACTGTGAGAGAACAAGCCACTCTCTGCCTTATGGACGTCCTCTGGAAGTCCTAGATCCATCACTGTCTGTGAATACGAGCAGAAGCCTGACCAGTGCATTCTAGTCAGATGTTAGTAATGGAACAAAGCAACAGCTCTATGCCAGAGCTCTTCATTAACAGAGTCACACTAAAATAGCTAGCTTAGCCTTATAAGGCTACTAGAATCCCATAGGAGTGGTATCAGAAATTAGCTTTATCAAAGAGGGATCCAAGTTTTTCCATTAAGTTTTGACATGTATGTCCAGAACTGAAGGCAGAACTACAGAACAACATCTGTATAGCAACAGTTTACCACTTTTTTGTATTTACCAACATGGGCCTACTTTTTCACAGGCTCACCCAAAATCTTGTTTCTCACTACAAGTCGAGCTCACTGACCACTGTAGTGTCATGAATTTATTTTAGGCATCTGTTCTGAAAATTTCCACGACAAAGTTCACACATCACCATGCTGTGAGTTTTGTAGCTTTCTCTAGACTTAAAAGAGGAAGGGTGTATTATATCACTATCTGGTTAAGACAGTTGCAGACACAGCAGAGACGAGCTGGAAGTGTCAGAAGCTCTGCTGTCCATCTGAAGTGAAGTAGAGTGTGGATGTGAACTCAGAATGAAGATCCTCCTCATCTTCATCTTCTGCCTGATGTCAGGTAAAAAAAAAATTTCTAAATAATCATCAGCATCAGCAGTGTCAAATGAAGGCTTTGCTTTGATGGACGTTTGTCCTCTTTTAGTAGGTGATGGAGCCTCTCGGGAAGTGACAGGATATTCAGGAGGAGGTGTTTCTTCAAGTGCAAATATCAGAACGAATCAGAACTAAACTCACTGTATTTCTGTAGAAGTTCAGGTTCAAACTGTGCTGAACGGATCAAGACAGAAGTTAAAGATAAGTGAATAAATAGAGGAAGATTCTCACTGTTTGATGACACCACTGCTGCAGTGTTGTGGGTGCTGATCACAGAGCTCACTGTAGAGGATTCTGGAAGGTATCAGTATGGAGCTGATAAAGACAGCAGCACATCAGTGGATCTGAATGTACAGCATCATCACCAGCTACACTGAGCGTGAATATATATATATATATATATATATATATATATATATATATATATATATATATATAAAAGCTTCCCATCATTCTTTGCAGGTTTATTGGTTTACAAATTTTTTCATTTGTTCTCTTCACAAAATGATGTTATTTTTGTGTTGTAGTATATTCTCATGCTAAAATGATGTGTTGGGGTTAAGTTAATGAGTTTGAACAGTGTTATTGACATTAATTGGGGTGACGAGAGGTTAATTTAACCAAACTGATTAAAGTTAATGTAACTTATTCAAGAGTGAGCAGAACTCAAAATAGTACAGACTGTCAGCTCAACTGAAACTCTTTTAAATGATTGGACTGTTTGAGTTGATCTTACTTGCAGAAGAAGTGTGGAACACTGAAAATTAGAAATTAGTCAAAAATACAGTCATTTAAGCTCAAACCTGTTGAGGAACTTTACTCAGTTTTTACAAGGGAATAAGTTTCCATTATTTTTTTCTGTAAAGCCGAATAATTTACGGTCTTCAGAGCTTTGTGTATGTATGTTTAGGTCTCTTCTACAGAGCAGTAGACATATTTAGCTTATTTCCTGTAAGTATGAATGAGGACCTCCTCTGCTGTAATTAGTCAGTTGCTTCTTCTTTATTTAATGTAAGGATTTGCACATCAACAAAATGTACAGTGATTCAGCAACATTTACTGATGTTTCATAAACAAAATTATTAAAACACAAAAGAAAGGAAAAGTGAAACCACTATAAAAGGAAGAATGAAAGCAGAGATGTGTCCCTAATAACACCATCATTACATTCCTCTGTACATTTCCTCTCCAGATCAACCATCTCTTCTACACATCTCCTCTCTACAGTCCTGCTAACACACAAACATTTCATCTGCAGTTTTTATATCATTTAAAATGCTGAATAGTCACTCAGTGAAACTCTTCTGGTCTAAAACTAAACAAGAAACTATATTTTAATATAAAGGATTTCACTTAAACTGCATTCCATCTGGGTGATTTTGTCAGTGTCCTCATAATCACTGTTAGAGCTCTGTAGTCCGACCTGAGCAGGACAAGCCCAGCAAAATATCAGGTAAACATTTTCACCTTCAACATTAACTTCAGGCTGGGCTTCTGTTCAAATGAGTGATTTTTTTTTTTTGTAGCAGGTTTTTTTTTATACAGATATTCTCACTCACTCACATTCTCTCTCTCTCTCTCTCTCTCTCTCTCTCACCCCTGCTGTACACGCTACTCTTCTCCTTCAGTAGTGTGATCCCACCATACTTTTAGCCAGGGGGTGTGGTCTCTACAAAAGTGACAAGCTGTGAAGGGGGAGGAGTCAAAATCAAGCTATGAGATCTTAAACAAACTCAAACTCAAATATTTCTGTAAAGTCAGAACAAATCAGTGGCGTTTTGATTAAAGAAAAACAATCTCTGAACAGAGTCTGAAGAGCAGCTTCTCTTCAGTGTTTATGAAGGGAATTTTAGATGTTACTGGATCAGAACATTGAGCTGCTGCTGTTTCTGATAAATTAACCCAACAAACATGTCATCATGATAATATAGTAATGAGTGAAACTGAGTAATCAGTGTTAGTTTATGTACCTGTTTAAGACTGAATTTAACCTGAATGTTTCTGATTAACAGATCTGCTGTTTGAGAAGAGCAGCAGTGTGATTGGTCGTACAGGAGGAGGTGTGAACAGCTGCAAATACCCACAATCCCACAGGACTGAGTCCAAGTTTCTCTGTAAGAGGGAGAACAATGCTCGGTGTACTAAAATATTTATTATGCAGAGTAGAAAAAGGATAAATAAAGGAATCTTCTCAGTGTTTAATGACCCAGAACAACAGATCTTCACTGTGACCATCGACGGTCTGACTGAGGAAGACTCTGGTGAATACTGGTGTGGAGTTGAATCAGACTGGAAATCTGATGATGGATACAGTTTATATCAGACCGATCAGTCTGACAGTTACTGGTGAGTAGATATCATGTGAAATGAACCTGTTTAATATCAGACATTGTCTCCTCTGTGTTCTGACAGTCTAGAGGCAGCATGTGAACAGCTCTAATTTAAGATCTTGTCTGTGAATTACAGCAGTCTGACCAAGGCTGGTCTGTACTGTTTAGATGACTGACCAGCTTATTTTATCATTACAGTAATCATTTACAGCAGATATGACTGATTATGTTTATATCACACAAAATACAGCTACTCAGATATGATCAGTCGGTATAATGATAAATTATGTCACAATATGCTTTTCTGAGCATATCTTGGGTATCACCAGTACTTAAAGAACACTGACTACATGTTTCATTACAAAGTGAGCATAATTAGGCCTGTTTAACTGGATTTAGTGCAGTGAAGTTTGTAAAGCACTGAATAAAATGATTGTAGTTTTAGATTTTTTATTACTATAGTATTTTTATGTGGCACTACAGCTTCTATTTTGTCTGTTCCAACTTATTAAATCTCAGAAAAACTAAATGTTGTGATGCAAATAGTGTATCGTGAAAATGCCTTGAAGAATTGGGTTTGGCTATATTTGCTGTATCGCCCAGCCCTACATTAACCTGTTTCTCCACCTCCAGCATTTCCAGCTTCCTCTCTGATCTCTGCTGTGTGTGTGATGGTGCTGCCGCTTCTGATTGGACTCTTATTCTTAATATTTACTCACCGGAAGAGAAACGCAGGATACAAAGTGAGTGCAGCATGTATGTGTGCTGTAGATTAAGTAGTCAGAAATGAAATGCACGAGACCTGGTGGACTAACAGTGTACAGATGCTGCCCCTGCCGGCTAGAAATAGACATGCAGGTGGCTAGAAACAAAGACAATCAACACATCAGACCAATTTCACTTTAAAATAATCACTCATGCAGTTTTTGTTCAATATTAAGAATAAAGCAAAGATTTATTAAGTTCTTAAGTGATTTGATGTCAAGTTTTCTTTTCTCATCAGATCCAGCTTTATCCCCAAGCCAGTCTCCTCAAGGCTCCTCAAACGGCCACGTGGTGAGTCATGACTTCAAATTTCAAAGCAGGTCACTATTGTACTAGTAGTAACCTGTGAAAAGCATACAGTACTGAACTGATAACAGTAGAAACATTGTCTAAAACTTACACACACAACAAATATAGAGAGAAAAAGGCACTACTGTCATATATCCAGCAGTGGACCATGACTATTAGAGCTTCAATATGGGCCACACATGTACAACCCCAATTCCAAAAAAGTTGGGATGCTGTGTAAAATGTAAATAAATGTAAATAAAAACAGAATGCAATGATTTGCAAATCTCACTGACCCATATTTTATTCACAATAGAACATAGAACACATATCAGATACTGAAAGTGAGACATTTTACCATTTCATGAAAAATATTAACTCATTTACAACTTGATGGCAGCAACGCATCTCAAAAAAGTTGGGACAGGGCCGTGTCTACCACTGTGTAGCATCCCCTCTTCTTTTAACAACAGCCTGTAAATGTCTGGGAAGTGAGGAGACCAATTGCTGGAGGTTTGGGAGAGGAATGTTGTCCTATTCTTGTCTGATGTTGGATTCTAGCCCAGTTCTTATTACAGATTAACTTTCAGATGAACTTATGAGCTCGCAGTGTCCAGCCAGCTAACTTTAGCTAACTTAGCTGGCTAGTTAGTTATAAAACAAACTTTAGCTAGCCAGCTAGCTAGTTAATGATATTTTTGTCTGAACTCTGTCTCTTTCAGACTAGGGATGTCTTTCTCCTTAGAGGAGTTATGTGCATTGGTAAGTGTACTGTATGATAGGACACTTGAGGCAAAGGTATTTAGCGATGAAGATGAGTAAGAAGACAAGAAAGAGGGCGAGGAATTAAGACAGAAAGAAGTAATTTTAGGATGCCTTGGATGCTCTTGTGAGGAACAAGGTTTGTAGAAAATGTGTATTAGCATTAAGTCAGCTGGAGTAAAGGTTTCAAAGTGTATTTCTCAGTGCGTCTGTCTTCATAACAAAGGCTGAATGTAATTAACTAATGCATTTATTGTGATACTTTTTTCTTCTGTTTCTACTGAAGATGCACATTGTTCCAGAAATATCTCTGAAGAAGAATGTGCTGCTGATGATGTGCAAGATCAGATGGCACAGAATGAGTCTGAAAAAAAAGGTATGTGTCTGAAAAACACACACAGACACAGACAGCTGATCACTGGATATGTAGTGTGAGTATTGAGAATTACATTAATATATATATTTTTTTAAGAGAGTAATAAAATGGAGAAAGGTGGAGAGGCTCGCATAGGAAGGCTGAAAAGGCGTACAGACCCTGAGAGCTGGAAGGTGAACGTACAGAAAAGGAGAAGAATGATGGGTCTATCGTATGTTGGAAGAAGGCAAAAGGAGGAAGTGATGAAGGAAGCAAAAAAAAAATGGGTAGGCCATGCCAATCTGCTGTTTGTATGAAATCAAAAAAAAGCTGCACTGTGAAGATATCCAGGAAGCTGACAGAGAGGCAATTTTTAAATACTTCTGGGAAAAAATAGATTGGAGAGAGAGAAATGAATGTTGCATCACTGGTAGATGTAGGCCCTGTGAAGAGACTGAGGACTGGAGCAGAACAGTCTAGGAGGTCCACATCCATTCTGTGTCACCTTACAGTGGATGGCAAAAGGATCAGGGTATGTGTTACAGGTCCCAGGCTTGGGACCCGTGGGACAGACTTTACCCTGAAAAACAGGGTTGAAAGGATGAGACAGAAGACGTGGCTTGCTTTCACGAATGCCTCTCTGGTCTTGGTTTATTTGAACAATTCTCGCTATAAAAAGATCTCTGCCTATTTTTCTTTTGTTCTTTGCCCAGCAAACATCACAGTTCAGTATAAAACATATAAATACTTAGCTTGTTTTCTCACATATGTTAAAATAGGCTGAACTTGTCCCTATCAGAGGGAGATAGCTGCATACTACAGTCCCATTTAGGCATCTTTGTCCAGTAGCAGAATACAGCATCCTCAATTCACATTTTCTTTAGGTTTGAAGGAGACAATTATTCTTAAAATACAACAGGATGTCCATATGCTACAAGAATAGCTAAAGCTCGTATATGTAGTCTATAACATTACATATTATGTACCGAAGACAGAGATACAGATGAGGCTCACTTAATAACTGTGGTACATGGAACTCAACAAAGAAAAACATGTTCAAAGTGCTAATAACTGGCGCTATCAAATATCTTGAACATCTCTTGCATGTAAACACATTTTGATACTCATTCACAATGTCAAAATAAAATCACTGAACTTCCTCAAACAAGTTTCATCATTAAATTAAGCAACTAAAAAGTATGTCCGCCATTTTACAACTTAGAATCGGCATGTCTACATCTCTATACCTACTAAACCTCAACTCAATGCACGTAAGTTGGCACAAATGTACTAATATACGTATCCGTATGCTGTACTAACTAGTTCAGGAGAATTTTAGTGTATTTTTAATACAGTGCTCACCTGAAAAACAGGGCTGAAAGGATGAGACAGAAGACGTGGCTTGCTTTCACGAATGCCTCTCTGGTCTGAGAGGAAATTTCAAGACTACCGTAGATAATCACAGCACAGCCAGCGCTACACTGCCCCCTTCTGGTAGCATCAGGGAATAGCAGGGATACCCGCATTCTATTACCAAGCTTAAAATTTAAGTGCATTGAGAAGAGGATTAGAAAGGTAGACTTAACAAAATTTAACTAACAACAACAACAATAATAATAATAATAATAATATAAAGAAAACATACTAACACAAAAGTGACCACACTTTGTGGGTGTCACATATGTCAGGGCATGTTCCTTTCAACACTAGGGATCAAGCAGTGGTGTTTGCTAAATTGGGTAGGACGGGGAATGCCTGACAAGACAATGAAAATTAACATCAGGAATGAAGAGCTAGAGTTCCTTAAGCAGTTTCTCATGGATCTTCCTGAGGTTCCATCTCATTACTGCAGGTCTTCATCCACTAAGATGTATTTGGAACCTCTTTTTAAATCTATTAATCATCCTTATGCTGAATACAAGTATTCAGTAGCATTTTTAACAAATTAAATCTCTCACTGTTTCACCCCAAGAAAAATCAATGCAACACATGTTGCTGGTATAAAGTTGGAAACATTGATGCTGGCACATGGGAAGAACACTGCAAGAAAAAGGAGACTGCAAGAGTGAGTAAACAAGAGGACAAGGACAAAGCAAATGAGAAAATAATGGTGGTGTGTATGGACCTGCAGGGATTATTTCTTTGCCCTAAACTTCAAGCTTCAGCCGTCTACTATAAAACAAAGCTTGGAGTTCACAACCTTACCATGTCTTATGGAGCGTTGGATGTGGCTATCAAAATCACAACTTGGTTTTGAGCAACGCGCTGCTGAAGTTTACAACTGAGAAGCAAAAGCCAGTCACTCAAAAGTATTTGGAAAAAGGTCAAACACAAATGGAATGCGACTCTGTACACAGTGCTAAGTGATAGACATACATGTTCCAGCTGAGTTTGCCACAGTGATCCGAGAAGTGCACTCCAACCCCAGGCCATACAATGTTCAATATGTGGATCACACTGGATCCTGGACTACACCAAGTTGAAGCTTTGTAAGTCAATCCGTCCTGGCACAAATCCTGGAGACTTGACTGTGCATGACCTCCGGGCAATCAGCTACCCTCTGTCATATACATTCTCACCTGACTCACTCTTTAAGGTGCACAAACATAACATAAATAATAAAGGCACACATGCTAACCTAAAGAATAAAGAAATGAAACAGATACACTTGCTCTCTTCCCGATTTCCCCTGATCTTTTCCCCTCCTTCCTGTTCCTCCTTCTATCTCTCTCTTTCTCAGGTACAATTTGGATGGTACCATGGAATACAAGATTTGCCATTCAGATGGCTGGACACCTTATCTCTCCCCCACTCTCAGGAAGAGGAACAATGACACCACAGTGTTGCCGCTGTATACATCCAGCCAGAGGATCAAGCAGCTGAAATACAAACATCTCCAAGAACTGAAGGATGTAATACCGAAGGACTTTCATGGTTTTTATGATGGACAAGTGATGGGCATCACTCATGTTTAGGTGCAACACACAGGCTTGTTAAGGGTTTGCTTTCTCTCGCTTGTCAGCACATCAGAAAGTCACATTAGAAATGATTCATGTTTAAACTTCTATTGTGTTTTTAAATGTGATTTTTATTTTTGTCTAGTGATTTTTCACACATCTTTCACATGTTTCTACGTAATGTCCTCATGGAAATAGTTATCACAGAGAGATGTTGAGTTTGATTATTAGTTAATACAGTTGATGCAGTTTATTCTCTCGCATGGTTGTAAACATGGTTTATATTTGTGATGTTTGTAGTTTTTAACATATTTGTATCTGATATTTATATGGACAGTGTTTTCATGGACTAATGTTAACATGACTGTATTTTCCTTGTACAGTGAACAACAATTTATAAAGATATTGTGTGGTTAATTTAATTGTATTAGGCATTTGTAGGTTTTTGAATGGTAATTTAGAGGAATATTTCCCTGTCCTGGGGCGGCACGGTGGCCGTGTACTCCAGTTTCCTCCCACAGTCCAAAAACATGCAGTCAGGCCAATTGGATGTGCTAAATTGCCCCTAGGTGTATGTATGTATGTATGTATGTCTGCCTGCCCTGCGATGGACTGGCGACCTGTCCAGGGTGTATCCTGCCTTCCGGCCAAAGACAGCTGGGATAGGCTTCAGCACCCCACTGCGACCCAGAAGGATAAGCGGTTTAGATGATGGATAGATGGATTTCCCTGTCCTGTTTCTGGAGAAGCACAACACAGTAAACCTTTTTCTTAATAGATCTATGAAATCATTGTACTGTTATCTTGCTTTCTTGGTGCAGAAAAATGAATCAACATATGGTTTAACTGGAGTATTTCACAAAGCAGGATATCTGAATTAACCAGGTAATTTGGCCCAATGTTAAGAATTATTGTTCAATAGGAATGTCTGTCAACTCTTTCACTATGGAACAGGCTTGATTTTCAGCATTGTGCATTGTTACAGTTTATTCCCTAATGACACAGTTGATACCAAAGGGTGGGAGCACAGGACAAGAGGAGAGCTACAGCTTGCCTCTTTAAAAGGCAAAAAGGTATTGTGTTTTAATATTTACAGGCTTAGTTAAATGTTTTTAGGATGTCCCAGGGAAAAATATTTTTTAGAACAATTATAGTAGTTGACAAATTGTTTTATCCAAATAACAACACATGTTAAAGCTCACGTCTTGAAGAGTTGACTGATCACGCATTTACGCACGGTCAAATGTTGGCCACCCTGGACTATCACAACTCAGGATTACATAACAAGGATTACATGTGATTTTGTTCAAAAACGGTAATACTAGACTGCTTTTGTTAAAACAAATTTACACCAGCAGAATCTTAGGAGAATAAACAACAGGCTGTTGGACGTGACTCGTTGGAATTTACTTAAAAAACCGTGTATGTCCCTGTTTGCCGTCTACAATACACGCAAGTCCACTTTATATATGACATTTTAGGAATTACAGCATCATAATGATATTTTTTCATTTCCGAGCTAAATTTAACTTGCGTTAACTTGTGTTATCTGTGTTTCATTTTTGCCGTTACTGACAGGGAAAAAAAGTTTTTTCCTGTTCCTGAAAAGTTGGATTTTTGGAGATACGTGTTTTCCATCGGACAGCGACAATATGCACTTCGCAAGTTTTCATGGCATGTTCCTTTCACATGTTACAATTGCTTGTTTACAGATGGTGTGCAGAATTTATTTACTTTAAAAACTGCTCATTTCGAGCAAAGGTCTGTTTTTTTGGCTCAGAAAATAGAAAAAATGGCATTATAAATACACTTGAGAAAATGTAGAATATTACTTCCAGATGTTCAACCTGAGAGCAAGAACATTTTGTGTTTAAACACACTTGAATATCTGCACATGATTTTGTTTTCTTTATTGTTCTAAGGTTTAAGGTTTAAGAGATAGGAAACTAGGATGTAAAGTCTGTATGCTGTTGTTATAGACAGTTGTTCTTCTTTTTTGTTTTTTTTTTGTTTGTTTTACTGAACTTTGGGAGGTCTAGGTCGACTTTACTGATTATGATCAAAAACAAATGCGCTCAGGCTTAAATTAAAGAAACTTGAAGGATCGCTTGTGTTCAGGTTCAAACTGTGCTTCCTTTCTTCAGGCAGTGGCTTTCTACAGAGTGGATTAAAAACAAGGGTAAATAAAATCATAATCCCATATCACAAGGCCTTAATGTATAATATTACCAGTAAAATGTTTCATTTAGTGCACACATTTATTAACCTGGCTCACTCTGTTTTCTGTGACCTAGGTCAGAGACATCACCCCTCTCATGAGCTAGCTGTGGGCCCTCCAGCACACTCATGAGTGAGCTCCGTCTGATCTGCCTCCCTTTTGCTGAGTCTACTAGGAAACAGGCAACAGGTGAGTATTACAGATAGGTGTTCAGGTAAGTATTACACACACACACACACACACACACACATACACAGTCTCTGGTGATGAGCAATGCATTTGCCTCATCACATAAGTTATCGTCACTTTGTCCCCCCTTTTCTATTAAACAAGTGAAACTGACCTTTGTGATTTGCCTGACAGTCATTTCTGTCCAGTAGATGGAGCAGCAAGCTCAGGGTTTGGAATGCTAAGCAAAGACTCCTCTCCAAGTCTTTGAGTTGATGTATCTCCAAATATTCTTTAAGGTTTTTAGATTTGTGGTCGATAAACCACTCGAAAAATGTCTGTCTGCACTTGTAAAAGAGTACAGTAGTATCCAGGCTGATTCCTCTGATACAGTCTGCGGAGTTAAGATCTTAAGGAGATAAATGTGCGGACTGTCGACTTTACAAGTGATCACGGAATGGACTTGCTTATCTGTGGCCATGGATGCAGAATTACTGTAGGCTTCTCAAGGTTCTCCAAAGCAAATTCTAGAATAGTAAACCCTTTAGTCCTTTGTTGACTGTGACAGACGATCATACCCTGCTCTTTAGCCTGCCCCCTTTTCCTCTCCTGATCCCTCACTCCAGACGAGCGCTGACCTTATCTCCCATCCCCTCGCTGGTGTCTCTGTCCACCTTGGCTGTCCGCTTTTGCCTGGCCTGGGCAAGAGTGATGATGTGAGGGAGCTTTTAGAGGTGAACGTCTGGTTCCTATCACCCCCACGGTTCTGACTCAGTAAGTTTATCTAGAACAGAGCGTTTCACACCAAACCACTGTGAACGACTCTGTTTACATCTTAACCACTTAATTATGTAGTTTTTTTAAAACATAAAACAACGTCAAGCAACACTATGGAAAGAGAAAAGGTTAAAAAAAGGTTGAACGGCCGCCTGTTTTCACCCAATCAGCAACAAACAGCACAAAGCATTTATTAGTATGACTGTTTAAATGAATAATAATTGAAAATAATATGTATTACGAAACTCAATTATGCCACGTTTATCTCGGCATTGTGTGACACACAAAATAAAGAAATAATAATACTAATATTTGTTAAATAATACTAATATTGTGCTCATGGCAATCCAGTATGAAAGTGGATGTACTTATTTTACATGCACATTGGTATAAACAAACGCTGCAACTATTCCATCTTCCATTTGAAGACATATTACACTGCTTTTTATACTACTGATTCATACATATACAAAACACAGCTAGCGTCATATACTGCAGTAATACAGTGTTTAAATGTCATATTTTGGAAAAAACCACACTACACAATCTCATCATTCTACCATCTTAAAAAAACTGTGAATTATTTCACATTTTATTCTTTCCACTGGTTGTAATTTGAACACCATAAAGTTTGGACAGTGGGGGGAGCAGTGCACTAACTGCTCCACCTTAAACTCCGCCTACGAGTGCAGCCATTGGCTCACGAGCTGCTAAGAGCTGTGAATAATTAGAATGTGATTAATGTAAAAGGTATGTACATTAGGTGCTTGATTTCATGCACTGAAGCAGAATGCACTCAAATCTCCACTCGTTTCCACATAGTACGAAAGTTTCATTAATCAGACCAAGAGCAGTTCATGCAGAGTTAAATGTGGTCATATCTGTGAATCAGGGCCAGTTTAGTGCTCAGCAATGACACACGGCCCCACCACAGCACCATATCGTTTCAAAGGCCTCCACATCACACATGCTCTTATAATAATTAAACTCAATTAAAATCCTTGATCTCACCAGCCTAGAGAGAATCCTTGTGGCATCCCAGTCAGTACCATGTGCCACCTTGTTTTTACGACTGATATATATGGCTATTTTTGCCTGCCCAAGGATGAAGTTGATCAGTTGGCATTTGGATTTCTCTCTCTTGACGTAATTAAAACCAAGGATAAAAATCTGGTGTGTAAAAGTCACATTAAGAGACCTAAAAACATTCTTTAAAACATCAAAGAGCAAAGCCTAAAACAGTGCATAAAAGCATGATATACAGTTTCTCTGAGGACAAAACGGACACTGTGGTAAAATCTCAGGATTTAAAACAGAAATAAAAGTGTTAACTGAGACAATACCGTGTAAAATTCCCCACTGCAGGTCAGCTACTTTTTTAGTCAATGGTGGTTTATACAGTGCTCTCCACTCTGGCTTCACTTCATCACTCAGATTAAAAACATCACGCCATGGTGTGTCGGTTCTACTGTGCGGTCTTTTCTTATTCAGTACCTTCACACAGGCTCTGTACAGCAGCTTACCAGACACTGTCCCCAAGTTCATTCCAGACTCCCCCTCACACTCTAGAAGGGGGCCTTCACAGTCCTGTAAATGATGTCCGGGAATGGGTCATGCTTCGTAGGACTGACCACCCCTGCACTGTAGGCCGTCACCTGCTTCCGTTCCTCAGGAGAGAGGGCTGTCCTCCAGCCCTTGAGCAGCTAAGCCACAACTTGCAGAGATCTCATCCCCAGCCTCGTAGCCACGTCCTCCACCCGAGTGAGATCTGGTCCTGTGACGTCCACCAACTGACGGAGGGTTGTGACACCCGAGGACAACAAGACTCTGGTCAGCGCAGGGGTGATCGTGCCCGTCAAGTCCAGTTGCATGCCATGGAAAAGAGGCTCCTCCGAGAGCCAGAGCAAAGCAGAGCCAGCCTGTTCATTTATATTAAAAAGTCCAACATTTTAAAAAGTCCTCGATAAAAAGCAGGCAACCCAGCAATGTCCAGTGCTTTAGTGCTCATTAAAAACAATGCTCTGTCCAACCCCAGGCCACCTACTGTGTGTAAAATCTTGCATGACACCGCCCTCCAAACCAGCTCCCAGTGAGAGTCTCTGGATGAACTGGAGTCAAAAGCCAGCGGTCCCGCTAGCCAAGTGGACGAGTCCTTGCCCCCTTCCTCTTTTGGCAAATGCAGAACTCCCTGCAGAATCCAGTGCAGTCGATCCCAGAAGAAATCCACTAGCACGGCCTGCAGGTTCGCCAGCAGATTCAGTGGGGGGGTCCACACACACCAGTTTATGCCAGAGTGAGGATGCAGCAACGTTGTTGATAACAAGCACCTTTCCCCGATAGGACATCTGGGGGACTAACCATGTCCACTTACTGAGACGTCCTTTAACCTTTACAACCATGCCATCCCGGTTCTGTGCGCTACAGGTACTGTCCCCCAAATACACCTCCAGATATTTAAAACCCTTCTCCACATCAACCCGTCTGGAAGCGTGGGTTCCCCACCATCCCATTCGCTAACTAAAACTGCTTCACTCTTGGTCCAGTTAATTTTTGCAGACGATAAAACCCTAAAATCATTTAAAATTCCAGCTAAAACATCCACATCAGTCTGGGTACTTGCTATCACAACAAGGTCATCTGCATATGCTGAGACACACAGAGGAGTAGAACAGTCGGGTATAGACAACCAGAGATGCAGTCTCTCAGTTTGCACAACAGAGGTTCAATAGCTAAAGAGTACAACATGCCTAACAGAGCACAGCCCTGCCTGATACCTCTATGCACTTTAAAAGGAGCACATAAACCACTATTAACTTTAAGTACACTCTCAATGTCACTGTACAAAACCTGGGTTGAAACCAAAGTTCTCCAGAACTTTCCACAGATAGCCATGTTCAACCTGGTGAAATGCCTTTTCCTGGTCCAAAAAAAATGAGACCAGTCTTTAAGCCCAATAGTCTGGAGACTTCCAAAACATCACAAATTACATATACATTGTCAAAAATTGACCTTCCAGGCACACAGTACATCTGGTCAAGGTGAACCACCTGCTCCATCACCTTCTCCAGTCTCGAGGCTAACGTTTTTGAGAGCAGCTTACAGTCAGTGAACAACAGAGAGACGGGACGCCAGTTCTTTAGTTCAGTTAGGTCCCACTTCTTGGGTAGCAGGGTTAGAATGGCCCTCCGACAGCTCAGCGGAAGCTTCCCTTCTCTTATGCTGTTCTGGAGAACACCCAGCACATCCTGCCCCAACGCTGACCAAAACGCTGTGTAGAATTCAACAGGGAGACCGTCAATACCTGGCGCCTGACCATTCTCCATTCCCTGCAGAGCCTCATACAGCTCCCCCAGAGAGAGATCGCGTTTCCGACACGCACTGGAAACGTGAGCGGACCAGCGCTCCCTGTGCTGTAATGCCCAAAAGGTCTGCCAATGCAGTTTTTCTAGTTTTCAGAGCTTCAGTATGCCCCCGATTTCCTGTGGCCTCTGCTAAACCCTGGAGTGCCACTATTTCAGTCTCCAGAGCTTTAAGAGATCTGGCTATATCCCTTGTGACATTGAGGGTGTACTGCTGACAAAATACTTTAATTTGTATTTTAGCTATGTCCCACCACTGCTGCAGGGAGCTAAAGTTGTTTTCTTTGACCTAAAAACATCCCAAAAAAAATAAAAGACTCTCTAAAATTGGCATCCTCTAAAAACGTAGTGTTAAAATGCCAGTATGCACTCTGTGGCTTAACAGTACATTTCCTTACTGTGCACTGGACCATACAATGGTCTGAAAAACCAACTGAGGGGAAAAGACAGCGTGTAATAGCAGAAAGTTTAGCCTTGCTAATGAGAGTGCATTATCTCTTGAATGAGCCCAGGTACACTATCTCTGCCCTCCATGGAAGTTCCTCCAGACATCACACAGGTCATGGGCCTCCAGCATCTCGAATAATCTCTTACGGGACACAGCATGCGGTTCCATGTGGTTCCTTTCCATGCTGTCTGCTGTACAGTTAAAATCCCCAGCCAGTATTAAAAACTCATCAGAACCACAACCTGCAATTACAGTGTCCAGAGCGTCTAAAAAGGACATTATGTCCACCCCCCCCCCCCAAGTTGGGGCATAAACACAAATAAAAACAAAAACATAATTTTCACAACATGCTGTCACCTTTAAAAGTCTGCCATTTCAAATTTCATCCACTGAATAAGAATAAGGAGTAAAACTCTGTGATAAAAGAACAGCCACCCCACCACTAAAAGAAGACTTATGACTTAAAAGGCAAGCCCCTCCCACTCTTTAGCCCAGTCAGTCAGCATCACTATGCGTTTCTTGTACAAATATAACATCAGGCCTCTTCTGCTTCACCAACTCATACAGCTTTGCTCTTTTACCACAGTCTCTCGCCCCATTAATGTTCAGACTCGCAACTCTAACATCAACCATTAAAAAATAAAATAGATAAAAAAAACACTGTCTGCCCTCCCTGGTTCAGAATGGCCTTTGTTCTAAAAGGCCATTCTGAACCAGGGAGGGCAGAAAGTGTCAGACCTCATCCTGAGTGCTCACTTTATTAAGTTTGGTCAGCATCTTCTTCAGTCTGTAGATTTCCAAAGGGGTGACGGACCCTTCCGTACTAAAATATCTGACATCATGAATGAACTGTGAATTATTTGGAAAATGCTCTTCAACACGGACTCCCTTTTGGCTTTTAGTGACCCGCAAGAACTTTCTTATATCATCAACTGTATAGAGCACAGACATGTTCTCTTCCTGCAAGCAAACCGACCAACCCGAGTCAGACAGAGAGCCTTCGCTCTCAGACTCCACCTCATTCACCGCACTGCTGTCCATTTTGTCCTGTTTAGTCCCCTTCTCTTGGTTCCACTTCTTTCTTTTATGAGGAACTTTAAAAACAGTCTCCTCCTCCATTTCCACCTCCACTACTGTATCAGCTAGACTGATCTCAGTACCGCTGTCCCTCTGGTTATCTTGCTCCCCCGGGTCAGGAATCCCCTGCTCCTGCTCCTCACCACCAG
>NW_023495049.1:0-50757 GCF_904425465.1 Colossoma macropomum | reverse complement strand
AATAATTAGCTGCAGAGGGTGTTGTAATTCCTTTCACTTCAAATCTACAAATATATATGTGGCCAGGTGCCTAAACTTATGTGTAAATGTAAGTGCAGCTCAAGTGCAAAGGGAATGGTTGAATAAAAGTTGGCTTAATGTCAGACTCATATCTGACAGTCTCTGACTTATATGACTGTGTCTGTTTGTGTGATGACAGAGAATCAGTGGTTCCTCAGTACAGACGGGTCTGCGGTTCTTCGGCCTGTCTCTGAGTGAGTCTGCCCTGGACCACAGTGGAGACCGTTTGACGGACATCGCTGTTGGATCCAAAGGAAGAGTCATTCTCCTCAGGTTCAGTCAAATATGATCAGTAACAGGTGGAGCTCATCTACACTCATGTGTTCATTTTAATACCCTTTAATACCCTCATACTTCCCTATAAATCAGTTTATAACACAGTTCCTACTTACCTCTCCAGAAACTCTGCTCTCTGCATTCTGCTGCCCAGGATTTTGGGTTATTATTATTATCATATTATTACCATTATTATTATTATTATTTACTATTATTATTATTATGGATCATATATCAGTTTCATATTCTTTTGGACACTTTTTATGAGGTATGTATGTGCATCTTTAGACATCTATTCAGAAATGTCATGCCTAAATATGAGAATAAGTAAACATAAGCCCACCCTAAAACCCCGCCCTGGCCATATAAGATAGATTTAAAAAATAGGTCACATAGCATCATTTAAATCTGATCAAATCTGTAAAAATGTAAGACCTTTGATTTCAAAGAGATGTTGCTGTTAATATAGTAGTGTTGTACAACAGCTGGTTTAAATGAATGTTAATGATGTTACATGAAAATTCTTTTAGTAAAGTAAATTTTTTTTGAGCAGTGACAAATCTGAGGGAGGGCCTGGCTTCCTACCCCCCTCCCCCAGTAGACCACCCCCCTCCCCCCAACCATGGCTACGCCCCTGATGAAGACATGAAAAATGTTTGAAAGTGACCGTAGAAGTGCAGTCCATTAGTCGAAATTGAGATTCCTAGATTTGGAGTAAAGTAGACTGATTGTATGATTTATAGGACTTTATAAGTCCTGAGCTTTTTAATTTCACAATTTATTTTACATGAACATTTGTGAAACAGATCTGTTTGTGTAACCAGTCCTTGCATGAGGCCCACTGTATTTCAAAGAACATTTATATTCTCATGCATGTTTATGTTAATGTATATGTTTGTGATACTCAGGTCCAGACCCATTGTGTCCTTGGTGACCAAAGTAACCTATAGTCCATCAAAAATCCCCACCAGACCCACTGACTGTGTGAATCCTCTGGAAAACACTCTACGCTTGTGCTTCACTATGAGTGGAGTGAACACTCAGATAAGAGGTCTGTACATCTAACTTCATTGCTTTTTTAGAGAAGTAGTTGCTTCACTTCCAAATAAGAGCTGTGACTTGTTGGAAATTTGATGTAGCAGGTGATCTGTGATCTGTTCTCTTCTGTTTAGGTTTGGCTGCAAATATTAACTACACTTTAAAACTTGATGCGAAGCGACAGAACTCTCGGGCGTACTTTTCACCTAAAAACCGCCTTCTAACTGATAAGATGACTGTTCGCCTACAGGAGGTGTGCAACAACCACAAGTTCAATATAGAGGTGAGTGAATGGTTTTGTATATTGTGACGAGGCAGGTGTTTATAAAATTATTATTTTTTTTAAATTTATTGACCATTGCTATCAGGCCCTGTGGTCAACAAAATTGTTCCAATATGAATATAAGCAAGCTAACACTGCTGTGCACTGAACGGAACATCATAAAACAGGCAAGTACACAAAAATACCCCAAACAAACCAGCAGGCTTTGTCCAGTGTGGCAGTTAAGTTGCTTTGGCAGTAGTAGAGTACATTAGGATAGCTGGTTTTCTTATATAAAAGGGTTGAAGATTAATAGTAGACTTACTTCCATGCGACATCAGTTCAGTGCTCAGGAGTGTTAGCTTACTATTAGAATGGATGTAGCAATGTTTGTATTTCAACTCCTTAACAACCTTGTAATTTGGATCCAGTGACATTCAGTGGGAAAATGGACGCAGGACAAAACATATCGGGTTTGGAACGTTTTTGTGTAACACAGGGTGAGATACACACACTGATGGGATCTGTGCTGTACGTGAGATCTGAATTTGAAAATAAGCCATACAAACAACTTGAAAATAGATTATTTGGCTCCAAACTGAGTGACTAACACTGAACTCTAGGAAGCAAATGTTGGCAGTCACATCCTAAAGTCATTCCCTTTAAGATGGGCCGACCAGACTGTGTTATTAAAGTAGAAATGCTGGTATGTAAGCAGATACTATAGTAAGCAGGTCAGGTCTTGGTTTTTGAGGCACCCATCTCCATCCTCCAGCTGTAAATCCTACAAACCTGTGTCCTTTTCCAGCTTTTAGACATATAAGTGAATGTGAATGCATTATTGATTAGTAGAGATGAGCATCTTTTTAAAGCTTCTTGTGTGTCAGCTCATATTTGTAGTACAGTCCAGTGGGAAAGGAAGTCATGAATGACTCAATAGCTCCTAAAGATGAATGTAATACTCAAACAAATAAAGAATAATTATGCTGCATGTATTTTATTGTTGAAGAATTTACCTCATTTTGAATTCTCCTATATTAACAGTGTAAGATCAGCAGTGTTACATAACATTTATTGGTCATTCCCTTTTTTGGATAGCTTTACCTGGGTGCTGATAATTGTCAATCACCATAATTCATCATACAGTATTTCAACATAATTTAATGAAGTTTCTGTTTACCACATGTTGAAATAACTTTTTATATGTCATCCAGCTCTGATCAAGGGAAACTCACTACATTAAAAAAAGGTAAAAGGCACACAGAGGTTCAGTGAAAAGCTCAGTGTGCACAAAAAATCTGTTTTTTCTTTGCTTTTTTGTCTCACGCAGGCCTGCGCAGAGGACGCTCTAAACCCGCTGTCCAACGAGTTAACATTTACTTTTGAGGGCCTCCCTCTTAGTGGACAGGACAACTTAAAGCCTGTACTTCACCCTGACATAAGACACACCTCAGACCACAAAGTAAGAGCTGATGGTTTACAGTAAGCCTTTCATCTTCAACAGAAATATACATCTGCTGCTATTAAAGATGTTATATAAGGAAAAAACAGATGATACAAAACAAACTCAGCTGCATTCACTTTTCACACTTCAGATATAGTTTATGAACATCTAAATGAAATCAAATGAAGAATTTTACCTGATAACCTGTGTAGAATAATGCATGTTAGACGTAGCATTGGCACGTGGCTTTATTAACTATATCAACTATATAATTACACAGCTGGATTTTGAAATAGACTGTGGACCCGACAACATCTGCATCGACAACCTCAAAGTGGATTTCAACTTCTCTGGGTAAGACATTAGCGACAAACCCATTAACATGACAGTAATTATGATGAAGTCACTCCATTCCTCTATACTGTATTACAAAAAACATGTATTTTTAGTATTTTAGTATTAGTATTTTAAAAAAGTGGTGTGGAAAAATATAAAAAAATGATATTATTTAGTCATCGAGGCTGTTAAATACAGGTTCTCTACTTGTACTTAATGATCGTTTGACTGGAAATGAAATAAATGAAGGGGGGTCTCTTACCTTCGCTCAGTACTGAACTTCTTACATACTTCATTCGTATTTGTTTCAGACACTCAGACATAAAAGTTGGAATAATGCAGGATATGAATGTGACAGTCTTTGTGGAGAACAGAGGAGAAAACTCCTACAACAGTCACGTCAAGCTCACGTACCCCTTTGGACTTTCCTTCAGGAGAGTCACCAGCAGACAGGTAAGACCAGTGCTGTGAAATGTGAGATCTGTTATCGAGAAAGGAAGGAAACACTGTAGTTAACAATGTGGTTTTGAGCAGAAGAAAGAAATCGGTTGCCATGAGTGAGTGGAGAGCAAGTTTGCTCATCTGTTTAGTCTTGATTGGTCTCAAAGTTGACTGATACAGACTGATACAAACTGATATGAGTTTGAGTGTTAAAAATTGCAGGAATGTATTTTTTAGTTAACAGAAATCATTAGGGCTCCTCTGAAGGCCCTGAGGGTTCTTCACTGACCTGTACACTACCAGACTGGGCTACTACTCTATATGAGCAGATCACAGAGACCTTTTAAGTATGTTTTCTACCTTATCAGGGCAGAGTGGAGTGCGTATCTGTGGACAGTGATCAGAAAGGTACACTTGGGACGACCACCTGCTACATCAGTAAACCCATCCTCAGGGAGAATTCTTTGGTGAGTCACAACATCATTGTTTATTTGGACAGACTCATCAACGGTTGCACAGTTAGCTCATTAGTTTAATAAAAATAGTTGAATATAAATGTTCAGTGTAAGATTAGAGGTTTTAGGTCACATTTGATTTAGTCTGAGTAAAGAAAAGGTTGAGGGAAGCTGAACATTGACTACAATTACAAACAATGTTGTCTCTGCAGGTGGTTTTAGGGATATGCATGCTGCTAATGTTTCTATGCTCTTATTCTAGGCTGTGTTTGAGATCACATACAGCATAAACAAAGAAAGTAACTTTGACAGGATGGTGAGTTTCACTGCGACTGCTGACAGGTATGACCTGATATTATACTGACACACATATCAACTGTATCTATGTCTAAAAATGAGATCTTATAAGAATTTAACTTTTAAAAAATCAACTTTTAATGACTGACTGTGACTTTCTTCTTGGAGAAGAGTCAAACATTCATACATTGAAATGCTTGTGGTGAAGCTCAGATCATTCACTCTACGACTGTACAACGTCAGAAAGCAAAACAAGGAAAAAGAGAGTTTACAGGCAAAAATACCAGTTACTGAATATGAATTAATATTCAGTGTCAAATGATAGGATGAAACTTGATTCAGCATGAAGCCACAAAAATGTAGTTTAATGGAGAGTTTTATTTAAGGCTGTGGCTGTGAGAGGGAGAGGATAGGAGAGAGGGAGAGAGGGAGGGATAGAAAAAGAAACAAACTCCAGGCTGTATCTTATAGCTGAACACAACTGTACAGTGTCACAACCAATCAGGAAAAACTCCTACAAAATAGGATGACCACTGCTGCAGGGGGTTGGTGGCTCGAAGAGAGAAAACAATTACCAACAAAAGAGAGAAGGTGCTTCTACCAGCTACGGCTGAGATGCAAAAAAAAATTGAAATATTTGTCAAGAAAAGAGGTGCTTTATACCGAATTCCACTCTAGACTGTAACAAAAGGAGGGCATCCAGTTAAAAACATGTTCAGGGCCTTCACAGGACAAAATAAGTGAACTCTCAAGAAACCATATAAAGAACACAAATAATAAAACATGATCTCTTTTTCTATCACATGATTTTCCCCGCTAATTTAACCTCTTTCTGCAGTGCCACCTAGTGGCCATTCAAACACAATACAAACCATTTATGTCATTCTTGCATTAAAACTCTTTCTCTGGTTTCACAAAGACATTTTGTGATGAGATGGAACTCTGTTACATAACCCTTTATTAATAGTAGAAACAAGCTGAGTGGTCAGAAAACGAAGGGGAGAATCAATGAAAAGTTACAGATACATTTTCATTGAAAGTGTCCGAACATATAGATGCAGTCGAACATCTATATAGATACACTATGATTAAACCTTTCCCTGTGTGCTCTAAACAAACCCTGTCTACTTACTGACTCACTCTTCTCAAACCTTACAGTGGCAATGATAAACATGCAGCTGACAGCGAACTGTCTAAAAATAAAACCATCGGTGTGAAGTACGCCATCTACGTCGCTCTAATAAGGTCAGTTCTCCCTGTTTACCCTCCTGTGTTCTTACTGCTGTCTGTTTTCTAGTAACTCAGTCATCACCAGCTCCCAGCACAGTAGAGCTGTTTAGCCCCGTGTGACTGAGCTGTGGTGTCTCTGTCTGGTTGAAACTGTAGCACCATTTAGTCCTCTCGATATCAGCTCAGTGACTGTAAATAACCTCCTTTTACTGATTTTGTCAAGGCACGAGAATTCCAGCATCCACATTAACTTCACTGCAGGGAAGAACAACCTTGAGAAACCTGTCAATCACATATTCAAGGTATGAGGAACAAAGAGCTGTGGAAGCCCATTCTCACCATGTGGAGGAGGGTTTTTCTGGCAGCAGTATGTCAAAACGTTGAATTAGTATTTTAAAATTATGACTTACTTTCTTAAAATATTGAGTTTGTCTTTCGAAATAAGGACTTATTTATAATATTGACTTAGTATCTCAAAATCATGATTTACGTTTTTAATGTATTGATTTGGAATCTCAAAATAATGACTTACTTTCTTAATGTATTGAAAAAGTATTTTAAAATACCGACTTACTTTCTTAACATAGTATCTCAAAATAATGACTTACTTTCTCAAAATAATGACTGATTTTCTTGGAATATTAACTTAATATCTCAAAATGATGACTTTTTTTCTCAAAATATTTATGAAATGTCAATAGCTTGAAATAATTATGTATTTTCCCAGAATATTGATTTATTGTCTTGAAAATAATATTGTAAATGCATGACTGATTTTGAATATATATAAGTGATTTCTTAAGAAAATGACTTATTATTTGAGATACTATTAAATTGTGAGATACTGAGTTATTAAATTTTAGAAAGTAATTAATTATTTAGTATATAAATGTCATTATTCTCACCTACTCAATATTTAGAAAAAAAAAAAGTTTTTTTGAGATACTAAGTCAATATTTTGACATACTGCCGCTAAAAACAGAGGAGAAAAATAGGGGGTTACTTAAAGAACGCTTGGGCAGCACATAAAAGAAAGGTATGGATATTCTTGTTCTCTATCGCTCTGTCAGGTGGAGAATGACCTGAGGGATGTAAACCTCACGATTCTCATCAGAGTACCAATAAAACTCGGAGAGAAGGACATCTGGGCCAATAAGAACTTGCAGGTACAGTAGCATTATTAACAAAGTCACACGGGGCAGATTAACTGATATGTGGTGGTCTTAACTAGACCTCTGTCTTGTAAGTTACATTACTTTTTTAAATTGAATAAATGTCTGTCTCTTTAATTAAAGCCCCTCGTCTCAATACTGTGTCATTTACTGTGTAAGACAGCTTATATCGGCTTGTGATTTCTGGCACAAGCTATTCATAAATATTAGAGTTTGCTTTATAAATATGTTATTCAGTGCATTTACATGTGTTTACAGTCCCATTGTAGGCAGTGTTAAAGTGTTACCCTTTAGTTTAAGGGCCCTTTTGTCAGTACAGTGTAACGGTCTGGGTCTATACCCCCCCCCAAACAGTGTCATTTACCTTGTAAAAGTGAAATACTGACAGACGCTGTTCATAAACTGCTCTATGCCCTGTGCTGTGTTTTTAGATTCCAGACTGTAGCATGGACAGAGACGAGAAACCCACAATCCCTGATTTTGTGGAGGCACTAAAGAAACATCAGTCGGTGGTGAGTAACTGTTACACCTTTAGGCATCAGTATTCTTACCAATCAATTGTGTAATAAAGGCTTTGCAAATTCAATATTATAATCAGTTCCTTTATTGTGTGTGGAGTAATGTAACCAGTGGAAACTCTCTGTTGGGTGCAGAACTGCTCTGTGGCTGTGTGCAGACTGTTCAGGTGTAGTGCAAATCTCATGAAACGTGACCTGAAATTCTACAATATCTCTGCTAATGTCAGCTCTGGCTGGATTGAACAGGTACATTAACCTGAAAGCACCATAGACACATCTGTCTTTCTATCCCTATACATAAATATGCAAAAGCTCGGAGGCGCCCTGGTCAGATTATATTGCATTTTTACATTTTGTTGATTTTCTAAGTGCAAACAAGTTAACACATCTCTATTAATATCTTTTGTTGTATCCTCTCTTAGACCGGACTCCGATCAGCAGTTTTTGAGCTGGTCAGTACAGCAACTCTGGAATACGACAGAAATAAATACATCTACTATTCTTCAGACTCTTTGCACACGGCACCCGTTAGAGAGGTAAATGAACTGAGCGTCTATTTTTAAACATAGCTTTTATGTATTTGTGCATCTATACAGGCATTACTCTATATTTCAGTGTGAGAAATACCTACCAGTAGTGGGGGGGGGGCTGCTAACTCTGAGCTCATCCTCACATTACTGAGATCTTCCTCATCTCCTCTTCTGTCTTCAGCTTTAGAAATGAGTAACAATTCACTCTTTCCACCAAACTCTTGGGAAATTGGGTGAATTTTCAAATTTACAAATATGCTACGGTAACTATAAAGTTTCAGAGTTCTCCTGGGCTGAGTTGCAGGTACTAGGCCATGAGGGACCAACTGGGTGAACCAGTTTACTACAGTGCCACCCTGAGGCAGAACAGTGCTGCCTCTTTAGTTAATTAAGAACGCCAAAGACAGAAGCTTGCAGATTGTGGGTGAAGCGACTAAACAATGACCTTTCCCTCAGTTTGTATTTGAGCATCTTTTTTGAGACATTCAGGGGTGCAAGAGGTTAATTAGGGGCTCCTGGACCCCCCGTTGTTTTTGTTGGGCTTTACTTCTACAGTCAGTGTGTTCTACAGTCATGGGCTAACAATGTCTTAATGATTTTTGTTATATTTTGACTATATAATAATATTTAATGTAACATTTCACCTTAATGAAAAGGTCTGTATAACCATCTGAAGAATCTTTGTACTCCAATATGCTCAGAATCAATAGATTCAAGTTGCTGTTGCTTATATGACAAAAATGAAAATTCTGTTGGGGCGAAAGCCCAAAAAAACATACCGATGCTGATTGGAGCTTTAAGAACATACTATTTACGCTGTGAGTGCGGTCATGATGACTAGGTTGGGCACTTCTGTTTCTGTAAATGATGTTATCATATGTTGTTGCCACACTTATTTCTCATCACTGCTAGAGCTGCAGAGAGCACAGCTAAATAAACCACTGTACTACACCACCTCCACTCGCACAGAATTTCCTGTTATTTTGTCACAGATAAGATTGAAACACAGAGACCACAGTCTGATGACAGCTCCTCTGTCTCTGTGACCCGCTGCTCACGTGGTGGACTGTTTGCACGTCTCTTCACCTTTCTTCTCTTCTGGCTCTCTCATTGGCTGATGCCTGAGTCACTCGTTCAGTTTTGTCGCTGACCACCTCGCACTACGGGACTCATGAAGGTTTAAAACATGTTTGAAAGTATCGAAGGTCCTCTGATCACTCCACACTCCAGAGCTCGATCAGAAAGACAAAGAGTGACTCATTTCCACTCTCACACGGCCAGATCATCCATGTGGATGGATTTAAACCTATAGAACCAATCAGATTAAGGGCAGATTTTTTATCAATGGCTAATTTCCACAGCCACAGAAGCCAAAGTCTCATTAGTTGTACCCAACTACCATAAAGCAAATTAGCTTAAAAGGAAACTGCACCTTTTTTTAAAAAAAAAAATTCTGCATAATTCAGTCACTAAGATTCATTCAGAGTGGTTTGGTGTGAAATGGTTCAGATGTCTTTACAGTGGTGGTGATAGGAACCAGGGGTCGCCATGACTACAACACAGATATAGACATTTTAATTAATATCCAAAACCACCAGTATCTTCTGAGTTTTCATGTTCATGGTGGTAAAACTGTGGAAAACATTATTTTGCCTCAAAACGTCTTGCATGTATCCCTCCACTATGAGTGAATTAGATAGAAGCATTTCACACCAAACCACTCTGAATGAGTCTGTTTACGTCTCAACCATTTCACATGTTAACCATTTAATTATTCAAAAATTGTAAAAATTGCTGGAGTTTCCTTTTAACCATGGTGTTCTACCAGTGAAGCTGGGCTTTGGAGAGGAGCTCACAGAGCTGTTGTTTCTCCTTTCTCTGCTGTCACTGGGTGTCTGAGTTGCAGAGCTTAGAGTGCAAATAAAGAAACCCTATGAAACCAAGCGTCTCATCGGCAATCCATTCTGAGAACTGGTTTAAATCTACTGCCAGGGGAGTTATGGCGCGTTCATATCCACGCTGACCACAATGAAACATATTAGCATGTAGAATTGTAGTTTTCTGTGATCTACCCTGTTTTCTCTCACTGTATAAAAGATGAACGAGGCATTCTTTACCATTGGATACACAGTGAAAACTCAGGCTTATTATTGTTTTATCACACTAAAAATGATAGAAATTTGTGATGCATTTCTATTGATGTTTTCACTCCTTTAAAAATGTCATTTCTGACACAAACTGAATACAAATCTATTCATTTTAATTGTTAGATCACATTTATTACATATCAAAATAAATGCAGCAACAGTGCTGAGAAATCGCACCATTAACAGAGAGGAGCAGATTAAACATCAAGTTGTTTAAATGTTTTAAACAACTTCTATAAATCATAACCACTGAGCCACATTGCTATCTTTTAGCAACTGTAATGCTGTTTGTATGATAACACTCACCACTGCAGTTACCCTAGTCACTCTCTGTTGAACATAAACTGGAATCTCACAAAGGAGATAAATCCGACCTCTGCCAGAAAACAAAAGCTTAGAAAATGTTGTTTAGTTGTTGTGTTTAGCTTTTAACTCTATTTGAAATCATTTTAGGGTCTTTTTTAATTAAATCTGACTTTGGTAAAGTCACAAATCTTTAGGGTCATTTAGATACATTTGTAATCCAGTCGACGGCCGCTTTCAATCTGAGCACATTACAGTTTGAATTCATTTGCCAAAGAACGATTTGCTTTACGGTCAGTTTATACTGTGTGCATCTGTGTGTGTACAGATTAATACCCAGGTGGAGGTGTATGAGGAGAAGAACATGCTTAAGGAGATTATTGGAGGAGTGATAGGAGGGCTGCTGCTTTTGGCTCTCATCACTGCTGGCCTCTACAAGGTCAGTGCAGTTATTGTTTTCACTCTCTACTCCCACCTCATTACTTTCAGCACTGGAAGGCTCTGCTGGTCTCTACATTACGGTTCTTCTCTCATTATCACCTCTAGGCCGGCTTCTTTAAGAGCCAGTATAAGCAGATGTTGGAGGACGCAGGAGCCGGGCCTGAGGGGGCCGGAGAGGGGGCGCAGGCGCCTGGAGGAGAATAAACCCTGCGGAGTGACCGCTGTGATTCTGATACACAGTTACTCACCTATATTTGCCAGTTTAAAACTTTACTGTGTACCATAAACTTCATACTGATCTTTATACTGTGTGTCTGTAAATCTCCAGTCTTAAACTGGTTTTCTGTAGAAAATATGTTCAACCCCTTAAAATCCCAGCATTATTTCATACCAAGGGCTATTATTCAGTAACTACTTGGACTGCAATGCAAACTGGCTCACACTTATTCTTAGGTTATAGGAGTGTGTAGTAAATCTTTGGTTCTGGCCATTTAAGGGGTTAATGTACACCAGTAAACGTTTGTGGAGGCCTAGTTTTCAAAATGTTTGCATTAAATATCAATGTTTTCTGGTTTTCAGTGTCTTAAAGGGCTCATATCTTACATTTGTCTTGTTTTTTGAGGTCCACTTATAATGTTTGTGTGTTTTCTATTCCAAAAAACAGTCTTAGCTCATTTTCCAGCCTAAACAGGCTGTTTTTTGTTACGGTGCCTACTAATATATGTAAATGACCACTGTTCTGATTAGCTGCCTCATTCAAAAAGCAGTCCAGGCTGAAACATTCCCTATAACAGTGTGAATGGGTGGAGTGAAACTGCTGTGAGCTGAATAGGTGGAATTAATTTAACGTTGGTTTTTGGAACATCACACAAACAATTCATTCAAAATGCTTTTGCAGCTCATGTTCCACATCTGGACTGTATGAATGGTACATTTTTGAAACTTTAACAATGTTTACATACAACATCAAACTCTTCTGTTTAAAAAAGTGAGTACATGTTGATTTTCCATGATATGGGCCCTTTAACATTTTAATATATTAAAATCCAACCAGGTTTATTTACAGAGAAACTGTATTGTGATTGTAAATATTAGTGACAGTGATAGTTTAGGAATAATTTGATGCCGTTGTTGTGATGTCAGCACTCATCTGTACTCAGACTTTCCAGGTGTTTAAACCACCTTTAGACCAAGAGTTTCAACATGTGCCTTTAAATGTGAAGTACTGTAGAGTTTGATGAGCAGAGTCTATATTAAGGCTACAGACTGTGGTGATGTTTAGGGCTTTAACACCAACATACTTCAATTATTAGTGCATCGTATCTGAGCACTTTCTGAGAACAACAGCTGATGTTGCACTACACCCTGCAAACCCCACATTACTGTTATTAATTTTTCAAATTCCAGTCAAAATGGCTTTTAAGTACAAGTTATTCATTTTTCAGCATCAGGAGAAAAAGAAGCCACAGAAGTGTTCAGTGAGTCACTCCTTCTCTTTATTTCAGCTTCCTCTCTTTTCAGGAGACTCACTTTCAGTTCCTCAAAGAATCTGCAGACACACCTCCAAAGTTCAGTCTTAGAAGCTGGTTGATCATTTTCTGAAGTAATCAAGCTCATTCAGTGGTGTTGAGGTCTGGACTCTGGGGTGGTCAGTCCATCGTTCAGCTTCTTTGTTTGATGTGTCCGTCTCCTTTTCTCAGTGAGGTTCTTCTTGACAGCTACACATCCTTTCAGACCCACAGCGCTGAGTCGTCTTCTCACAGTGGAAGGATGGAGAGAAACACCTGTGGATGTTTTCAGATCTGAAGCAGCTTGATTTTCTCCTCTCTCTCAGAGATGAAAGCTTTAAGTGCTGTTTATCTGATGGGGGAAGTTTTGCGGTCTACCAGGGTCTTCCAGGTGGTTGTTAGGAGCCACATTTTCTCTGTAGCTTTCAATCCGTTTTTGAACTCTGTTATTTTCAATTATTTTAATGGACTTTCTCCTTTCTCATACAAGTGGATTATCTTGTATCTATTTTTTACAGTACAAAAACTGGTACTTAATGGTCGTTTTGACTGGAAATTCAATAAGTGACTTTTGCACAGAACTGTATGTTTTGACTGCTTACAAATTCGTAAAGTAACTGTGGACATGAGATTGTGTGCATCATACAGGCCTGTTAAATATGGAATAAAATAGAATATCTTTATTGTCATTGTACAAAATATACAATGAAACTAAGCATGCTACTCCTAAATAAAAATATGTATTTGTTTTTGCTGTTTGTCAGAGACCAGTTAATGTATTCATCAATAAAAACCTTCCTACAAGAGGAACCATTATATTTATTTGTGTGTTTGTAGTCCTGAATGTACATTTTTACACTTGACTTGCTTTGGAGGATGTGTGTCAAATAAACATCATTACAGTGATACAGGTGAATAGCTGAACAGCACAACTTTACAATATTGTCATAAAATGACAAAAATGGCATCCAAACTGAATTTTAAAGGAAGTGGAGAGATACAGAGGAATGACCTGAACACGAAACACAAAAAGGAAACAAAAGAAACACCTATAAAAGCAAATAAAGCTAAATAAAAATGATTAACATTAGTTTACTAATAATTATTTGTATGCATATCACGTCTCAATGTAGCAGCCACTTGCTTCTAGCAGAGTCAATGCTTTTCTGTTGATATGTTTTCTTATTGATATCTGATATTACCACTTTTAAAAATTAGGGTGCACTTTAAAAAGTATGAACTGACCCAAAAAGACAGTTCTAGTTCTAATTCTTTTATTTACCTACTTGAGAGACAGCTGGAATCATAATAACTGCGATTAATGATTTTATTCTCTTTTTTGGTAGTTTTATGCTGCTCTAAACTTGCTGGTTACAGTTAGCTTAACTTTAACTCAAGCTCACTTACAGAAGCATCCTTAATTACACAGATTCGTGTGTAGAATCAAACAAAGCTTCTGTTCACTGCTGGCAGCCCTTGTTTATGTTTACACAAGTGAAGCAGTTCAAATATCTGGCAGTACTAGCACTGTTTTTTGGTGTTTCCTGCGCTGGTCAGCTGATGTTGGAGCAACATGCTCAGATACACACAGATGCACACAGTCCATGTCTTCCTCACACACATTTAGGCCTAATCCCATTTCTCATTTTTACCCCTACAGATCCACTCTGATTTCTTAGATCGGACTAAGGCCTAGAAATCTGATAAAGAGGATCTGAGCTCAGTAATGGGCTTTTCAGTGCATGTAAGCCCTCACTCTGATTTCTTTCAGTTCTCTCAGTCTGCGCATGTGTGAAAACAGCGTTTAGCACATTACGAGACACAATACAACACTTGTGGAGTGACGCTGAAACGGAATACATGCCTGACAAAATGAAGGATTTGATTATTCTTCGTTTTCTAGATGATGTATATCCATATTTTCTGCTAAAGTGACAAAATAGAGCACGTAAACACACTGAACCAGTTACTGACACGGTAAACACACTCAGTGTCTGTAGGAGCTGCTTAAATATGACTTTAAAGCAGCTGTTACTCCTCAGGGAGCTCTCAGTCCGTGCGGTCATGTTCTGATCTCCCTCCTCTGAGTGGAGCCTGTAAACATCCAGAGCAGAAGGAGCAGCAGGAGGAGAACTTCTCTCCCTCAGAGAGGTGGAAACTCGCGTCTCATCCGGAGAAGGAGGGGAAAACGCCCAGTTCAGAGATATTTGCATGTTTTCATCACAAACTGCGTGAATGAAGTAAAAATCCTGATAAAAGGCCTTTCTGGAGCCGGTTCGGACGGTTCGGACGGTTCGGCAGATGCTAACGAGCTAACAGCCAAACAAGTTACTACAGTGTTCAGAGTTAATCTTTAACTTACTGAATTATTCACTCTGAATCTGGAACACAGGGAGTTAAACGTTACCTGAATGACTGTTAGAAGCTTCGTTTGTCCAAAGTCTGTGTGTGGAGTGGACAAAAACTTTAAATTAAAATCTTCTATAGCGAGTTAGCATAAATTAGACTGGTTGGGGGTGTTTTTTGGTCAAAGAAAGTAACTTTTCTAATAAAGTACTAATACTAATAAAGTAACCACTGTTATATAACTGATATATGAATATGTGTGCGCTGGAAAGGCCGTTTACATGGTGTTAAAGTGCAGAAATAAGTCGTTTATTTCATGCTCTTCATGCTGTGTGGTGGAGCTTCTTCACAGCTCTTAGTAAAGTTCTCACTGGCAGATTCACCAAATTCAGTCCTGACAGCAGATAATCAGTGAGCGTCATTATGTGGACAGTATTTTATTTTTAATGATTAATTTATTGTAAATACTACAGATGTGTGTTTAAAAAATGACTTTCAGAACATATATATATATATATTTTTTTTTTTTACCCGATTTTCTCCCCACGTTAGTCGTCAATTCCACCCGCTAGTTAGGACTCCCCCAATCACACGATGCTATCAACGCTAGGAGGGCGAGGCTAACACAGGCTTCCTCCGAGACCTGGGAAACCAGCCATCGCATCTTTTCGAGCTGCCGCTCACGCAACGTCATTGAAGGAAAGCGCCAACCGCCAGATCTGTTACGTCAGCTAACAGACGCCTGCGCTGACTAGCATCGCGCTGAGTGAGGGATGGGGGAGAAAGGCAGCCATCCCACCGACCCAGAGAGAGCGAGGCCAGTTGTGCTCTCTCGGACTCCCGGCTACGGATGGCTGTAACATCAGGGATCGAGCTCGCGATCTCCTGATAATAGGGCCAACGCTTAGACGGTTGCGCCACTCGGGAGCTACATTCAGAACATATTTTGATGCCACTAAAAACCTATTTTACAACTGTAAGCCATGAAAAAGGGTTGGGCCATTACTGGAATAACATGTTTCTGTTCTAGAATGTTCTTCAAAAATTTACACTGCGTTAGAATGGGGGGAACATCCAGATTTATTCAGTCTAGAACAGTGTAAATGTTCTTCATCTTTCACACTGTTCTAGAATGCACCCCCCCCCCATTCACACTGATCTCAAATGTTCTCTCTATTCACGCTGTTCTGTAGCGTCATCCCCAGTCACGCTGATCTTGAATGTTCTCCCCCATTTACACTGGTCTAGAATGTTCCTCCTGTTCACATTGTTCTAGAATGTTCTTCTCATTCACGCTGATCTCAAATGCCCTCCACATTCACACTGATCTCAAATGCCCTCCACATTCACACTGATCTTGAATGCCCTCCACATTCACACTGATCTTAAATGCCCTCCACATTCACACTGATCTTGAATGCCCTCCACATTCACACTGATCTTAAATGCCCTCCACATTCACACTGATCTTGAATGCTCTCCTCCATTCGCACTGATCTTGAATGCTCTCCTCCATTCGCACTGATCTTGAATGCTCTCCTCCATTCTCACTGACCTTGAATGCCCTCCACATTCACACTGATCTTGAATGCTCTCCTCCATTCGCACTGATCTTGAATGCCCTCCACATTCACACTGATCTTGAATGCTCTCCTCCATTCGCACTGATCTTGAATGCCCTCCACATTCACACTGATCTTGAATGCTCTCCTCCATTCGCACTGATCTTGAATGCCCTCCACATTCACACTGATCTTGAATGCCCTCCACATTCACACTGATCTTGAATGCTCTCCTCCATTCGCACTGATCTTGAATGTTCTCCCCATTCACACTGTTTTAGAATGTTCTCCCCATTCTCACTGATCTTGAATGTTCTCCCCCATTCTTGGTGACCTGGAATGCTCTCCTCCATTCACACTGATCTTGAATGCTCTTTCCATTCACACTGTTATAAAAAGTTCTCCCCATTCACGCTTATCTTGATTGTTCTCCCCCATTCACACAGCTCTAGGATGTCCTCCCCATTCACAATGTTCTAGAATGTCGTCACCCTTTTTATTACCAGTTTGTTCTTTTACTGGCTGTTCCTCTTGGACGGGTTGTGACACTCCCCACTCCTCTATCTAGAACAGTTTAACTGCTCAGCTTCCAGCACGCCTCCAAACAGCACTGCAGCCTCCACAGCCTCCACTGCCCCTCTTCTGCGTCCTCCTCCTCCGTCTCTCTGATCCTCATCACACCGTTCAGGATGGACTGGAGTTCTCTGACCTGCTGTTTGCTGTTTTCTGGTAAGAGCAGCTCAGCTTTCAACTGTTTCTTATTCATCCAGTGTTTCAGTCGTTCCTTCATTCATTAATGAAGATATTAAGCTTCTCTTCTTCTCTGAGGACTTCAGGAATGCAGATGTAGCAGATGTGGTTGTGAAGCTGGTCTAAAAGGCAAATTATAATTTAATGACAAAGTAATAAAGGATTGGCTGGTGCTGGTTGTGGATTTGCGTTTATAATGTGTTAATAGATTTTAAATTGTAAACATGTCAGTAAATTCAGCACTCTGGATTTTATAGAAAGGGGAATTCCACCACTTTCTTAAAATTTCTGCATAATTTAGTGTTTGAGATGTGAACAGGGCGATTCAGAGTGGTTTGGTGTGAAGGGCACCAGGGATCGCCATGACTACAACACAAATATAGACATTTTATTTACTATCCAGAACCACCAGTGAACCTACACGAGTCTTCGGAGCTTTTATTTATAGTGTAAATCTTCTCAAAGCTATCATAAAACAGTGTCTCAGACATCAGGCAGTGAATTCATAACCATTTCATGTAGTAACTTTCTGTGAGGGAGCTTTTAGAGGTGGACATCTGGTTCCTATCACCACCACTGTGAACAGTTCTGACTCTGTAAGTTTCTCTAGAAAAGAGCATTTCACACCAGACCACTCTGAACGGCTCTGTTTACAGCTTAATTATATAATTATGCACAAAAGTGAGAAAGATCTGTAGATTTCTCTTTAAATGTCTCTGTAGTTTCTTCTAGACAGCAAAATCAGAAGGAAAGATGAAGGAGATTATAGCTTAAGTCTCTCCTGCTGCTCAGATGTTTCTCCTGAGAAAAAGAGCTCAGTAGCGCCACATATGTCTCCTCCTGAGCTTTAGTAGATACCTAAAGTCACACACTGTGTGCAGATTTGCTGAGATAATCGCTCATTTTTATCAGCAGTTAAACTCTCATCTCTCCTTTTTGTCTAATGCTGTTTCTCCTAAGCAGATTTAGAAGAATCAAGGTTGAGTCTCAAAGACTTAAAGGCATCAAAGAATTTCCTTTAGGAGACAGATTAAGATCTAAACAGGAAGAGAGGGCCCTAACAAAACAGTTAATCAGGAACTGATGCTGCCCACAGGACGCTGTTGGCTGGATATTTTTGGTTGTTGGACTATTCTCAGTCCAGCAGTGACACTGAGGTGTTTAAATACTCCAGCAGCACTACTGTGTCTGATCCACTCGCACCAGCACAACACACACTAACACAACATGGCCTGCTCTCCTCCTGACCCCCGAGTTAAGAACCCATGGTCTGAAGCTCTCTTTAACTATCTTAGACTCTTCTGTGTAAGTAGACTTTATTTCCCTCACTAGAATAGGTTAATAGCTCTGCAGATGGCTGAGAGGATCCCCCAGTAATCAGAGAGAGTCTTTATGTGATGTCTAATCTTTGCTGATTTATTTGTTGTGTTTTCCACTAAACTATTTCAAATTTTCTGTTCCACATTAAATGATGCAGCAGTTACATGCAGGCGCCTCAAGAACTTGGCAAATCAAGTGACTTTAGACCAAGCTTAAAGCCTCAGGGAACCTACATCAGTGTTTTCTTTCTAAGTAGGTCAGTTCTGCTCTTATGGACGGTTGCCACAGTACGCCGCATGAATACTTTCCATTGTCCAATAAATGACGTATAAATAAAGTATTTCTTGTCTTCTGGTGTAAAAGACAAGAAATACTTTTCCCTCCTATTCCCTCCTGTACAGCTTCAATAAAAACCTAGGCCTTCCCCGTTCTCTTTAGGTCTGAGCAACAGAAATATTGTGCAAGTGGTCTTTCACTGTGGAATACCTGAAAGTTAATTATGTCAGTAAAAGTAGCCCTTTTGTGTTGTTTTGATATTTTTGTCTGAGTTCAGTCACCATTTAGTGTATTTTCCTATTTTTATTTACAAAACATGGGGTCAACAGAAAAAAACACTGTTCACAGTTATTATGCTTGACAATGCACAACCAAAACAATGTCAACTATATGTGGAAATTCTACAAGTTTGCACTTAGTCATGAAAATTACATAAAAATAAGACTTTTCAAACAAAATGAAAATAATATTTCACAAACCCAACATATAATATTTGCCTGTATAGGATTCTTTCCTTTCAATAACCATCAAATGTCTGATCTACAGAACTGGTGAGGTATTTATTGTCTTTTTGCTGACACTGTTTGCAGCATCACTGATTGCCATCCATAGAGCATCTTTGAATAAACTCCATCTAAATAAACTTGTTGCTTCAGAATTGCTAAGAAATGTTCAATAGGGTTTAAGGAAGAAAGCTGGTCAACCCATAATCTGGTTATCAGCAAACCATTTTTTCTTGAACAATTCACGAGTGTAGTGGGAAGCATGAGAAAGGGTGTTGTCTTGCATAAACATGAGCGTTTTCCTTAGTCTTGTACCACAACCCTTCCACCATGGCAAGAACTGTTGCTCCAAGAAGGTGCAAAGAAAAGGGCCAAAAAATTCATCATTGTTGCCAGAGTTGCATTGGAGCAGAATGGCCATTCACAACTCACCCACAAGCCCATCCATCTGATGTTGCATGGCACTACCTTTGAGAAGTTAGTCTTCATGTATTTTTTAGCCCATTGTATCCTCATTTCTCTCTTTTTTGTTATTTAGAGACATTGTTTTCATCTTGGATACTTTTGCTATATCGTTTAAAATAAGGATGCATTGATACCGATACTGGTATCAAGATGATACCACACTTATTTCCTTGGGCTCATACTCATAAAAATTCACCGATACCAACATCTGATATAAGCTGTGATATTAGTCGAGTGAACTCTGCCGCGCTAAGAAGCTCTGCTCACACTGAGGAGAGTGACTGACTCCATGACAGTCGGGCACAAAGCCGTCGGTCACTTTAAACATTACGCCTTGTTATATTCCCACCAGAAAATAACTGTCAGTGAAACAGTGTATTCATTTTAAACAAACAGTCACAACCGCCTTCCCAATACGAGTATATAAATCATAGTCTTTGTCCGTAAACAATGGACTATTTGAAACAGTGTGAGTCACCAAAGAACAAGATTTCTAAAATCACACTGTGTATATCTGGATTTAGGGGACACTCAACTACAGCTCAACCTGCCAACTCTAGATTTTTCTTAATAAATGTGAACACCAACAACTACTGTGTGCAAACAAAAATGACTTGGTTTGTTAAAACAGCAAAGGGAAGTTAAAGAACTTAGCAGACACTAATTGGGGACCAATCATGGATTAGTTTTGGAGCAGCTGTGCTAATTAATAAAAGGATATATTGAAATGTAGCTGAATAAAGAGAAAATTGAAGTACACACATAAATATACACATACACACACACACACACACACATATATATATGCTGCTGCTGTATATATATATATATACAGCAGCAGATGTGGTTGGGAAACTAGGGGGTTATGATCAGTGAAAACCGTAATAGGAGTTGAACTGCTATCCAAGTAAACCTCAAAGTGTTGAAGTGCCAGGAGGAGCGCAAGGGCTTCCTTTTCGATAGTACTGTAGGCTAACTGATGCTTAATGAATTTTCTTGAGAAGTAACAAAGAGGATGGTCAATACCAAGGGCATCCTCTTGTAGGAGGACTGCACCGGCCCCAGTACCACTGGCATCTACTTCCAATTTAAATGGCTTATGAAAGTCAGGTGTGGCTAGAACAGGAGAGCTACTTAACAAAGCCTTCACAGACTCAAACGGAGATTGGCATGCCGGGGACCAAACAAAAGGACGGTTTTTGCAGAGGAGATTGGTAAGTGGCAAAACAAGATCAGAAAAATTCTTGCAAAAGCAACGATAATACCCAGCCATACCCAAAAAACGTTTAAGCTCACGTGGTGTTTGAGGAGTAGGGAAAGAGCTAATGGCTTGTACTTTAGCATCTAAGGGTCGCACCATGCCGTTGCCAACAATCTTGCCAAGGTAGGTGACCACACCTTTTCCAAATTCACACTTTTCTAGATTTAGCACAAGGGAGGCATCTCGTAATTTAGTAAATACTGTTTCCAGCAGCTGCATATGGTGTCCCCAGGTGTCTGAATAAACAACAATGTCGTCAAGGTAGGCATCACAATTTGGCACGTCTCCTAGAACAATAGTCATGAGGCGTTGGAAAGTAGCTGGGGCATTTCGTAAACCGAAAGCCATTACGGTATACTGCAGGAATGTATCTGGTGTAGCAAATGCAGAGATGTCAGAGGCGCGAGGGGTTAGGGGAACCTGCCAATAGCCCTTCAGTAGGTCTAGTTTGGTCACAAACTTGGCAGAGCCAACACGATCAATGCAATCTTCCATTCGTGGGAGAGGAAAAGAATCTGGGACTGTAACGGCATTTACTTTTCTGTAATCAGTGCAAAACCTGTATGTTGTGTCAGGTTTTGGGACCAGAAGGCAAGGGGAACACCACAGGCTGTTACTGGGAACTGCAAATCTGTTTTTAAGTAAGTACTCAGTTTCTTGTTGTAAGAGAGAACGTTTATGTGGGCTAACGCGGTAAGGGTGCTGCCTAATGGGTGGATGTCCGTTGACATCAATATCGTGCTGAAGGACAGAAGTTTGAGACGGAATATCTGAAAATAGAGAGGGAAATCTATCAAATAGGGATGTAAGGTCAGACTGTGCAGCTAATGGTAAATCAGACAGCTTCTCTGAGATGGACTGCAATGCTTGAGAATTAGCAAGGCGAGCACAAGGGAGACAGTTTCTGCCCAAGTGGAGGTTATCACTTTCAGGTGCATATTCACTAACCAAAGCTGCTGCTAGTGGAACAGACAAGTGGGACAGAGGCAAGGGAGGACTAGGGGTAGTTACATTTACATTTTCGTCAGTAGAACGAGCCACATAGGGCTTCAACATATTTACATGTGTCCTGCGAAACTTACGGCGACGGTCAGGAGTCGCAAGAACATAATTAGTGCTCGATAGCTTCTCAGTTATTTCATAAGGACCACAAAAGCGCGTCTGTAAGGTAGAGCCAGTAACTGGGAGGAGAGCAAGGACACGATCACCAACATTAAAAGTGTGATTAATGGCTTTGCGATCATAGCGGATTTTCATTGCCTCCTGAGAGGAACACAGATTCTGTTTTGCTAATTTTCAAGCTAATTGAAGACGCTCACGAAGCTTAGAAACAAAGCAAAGCACTTTATTGCCAGAAGTCGAAGGAGGAGACAACCACTGTTCATGAAGCACCCTCAGAGGCCCACGGACCGAGTGACCAAAAATCAATGAATTGGGACTAAAACCAGTCGATTCTTGCACAGTGTCACGAATAGCAAACAATAGTAGAGGCACTCCCTCATCCCAGTCTTTGCCAGTCTCAAAGCAGTAGGTTCTCAACATGTTTTTAAATGTTTGATGAAAACGCTCAAGGGCGCCTTGTGACTGAGGATGGTATGCGCTGGAGACTTTGTGTTTAATGTTGAGTTCACCAACTACCTGAGAAAACAGCTTAGACATGAAGTTCGATCCTTGATCGGATTGTATGTATTTAGGCAGTCCAAATGTAGTGCAAAACTTAATCAAAGCCTTGATTATTGATCTTGATTTAAGGGAACGCAAGGGAATAGCCTCAGGAAACCTTGTAGCAGCACACATTAGGGTAAGAAGGTAGCAATTACCAGATCGAGTTTTAGGCAAGGGGCCCACACAGTCAATTAACAGTCTTTCAAATGGTTCTCCTACTGCAGGTATGGGGCACAGGGGTGCAGGGGGAATCGACTGGTTTGGCTTTCCAACAATCTGACAGGTATGACAGGAACGACAATAACGAACAACATCAGACTTGATGGAAGGCCAAAAGAAGTGATCCAAAATACGCTGCACTGCTTTTCTGATACCTAGATGACCAGAAAGGGTATGGTCATGGGCCAAGGACAAAACTAGTGCTCTATAAGGAGTGGGAACCACTATCTGGTGCACCTCATCACAAGGACTAATTGAACTTACAGGAGACCACGACCTCATCAACACCCCACTTTCAATAAAGTAACCAGTTTGCTTTTCAGACATGTCGTTTTTCTCTCTGGCTAAACTAAAACAATGTTCGAGTGATGGGTCAGCTTGCTGAGCAGTAATTAAAGCAGACCTAGTAGCCAGATCAGGTAGTTCTTTGTCTGGTACAGGAAAGGGCTTGGAAGCTGTTTGTGTATAGTCCGTTACTGGAACAGAAACATCAGCGTGAAGCTCAGAGTCCTCTTTGCACAAAAAGGTGTCTGATAAATCAACAGTATTAGCAAATTTCCGTGCTTGGGCCCGAGTCATAACACAAGCAGGAAACAGAGAAGCTGTTTCCTCTTCAGAAGGGAGGGTTAGGATCTGTACAGGTTCATCAACTACTTCAGGAAGCGTAAAGACTTCTCCGCCAGCTAGGTCATTTCCCAAAATAAATGAAACACCAGCAACGGGTAATTTAGAGAGAACGGCAACCTTCACATTCCCAGCAAAGTTGTCCGTTTTCAAAAACACAGTGTGCAAGGGAACCCTGAGCACGCCAAGCTCAATTCCCTGTACCAAGACGTCACTACCAAAGTAGGTCTCACTAGAAAGTGGCAACACATTATCCAAAATAAACGACTGAGCTGCGCCAGTATCACGTAAGATTTTAATAGGCTGCTTAACATCACTGGTCTCGGACAATGAAACGACTCCACTGAACACAAAAGGTTTAAATACAGGTTCGACGTCGGAACAGATCTGTGGTTGAACATGCAAATCACTAGGAAGTAGCGTACTCAATGCATTCACCTTTTTAGTTGGGGAACTTGAACGAGAACGTTTACGTGCGAGGGCGGGACATATAGCAATAAGGTGGCCTTTCTCGTGACAGTAAAAACATTCGCGTTTCTCAGCGGTAGAAACAGAAGTATTGGGTTGGGAGGAACTAGCAGCGTTAACAGGGGTTCTTGCTACTGGGGTGCGGCTAGAAACGACACCACGGTGCGAAGGTGAAACAAAAACAGTTTTGTGTGTAAGAACGAATTCATCAGCTAATGTGGCCGCAACAGAAAGTCTGCACACTTTCTGCTCATTAAGATACACAACGATTTTCTCTGGGAGACTATTTTTAAAGTCTTCTAGTAGCATGAGCTCTTCAAACGCAGTGACTTTACTAGCCGCACACCATTTCTCAAACAAAACGGTCTTCTCCCTAGCAAACTCAACAAAGGTCTGGCTGGGGGTTTTCGTTAGGGATCTAAAATTTTGCCGGTAGGCTTCGGGCACCAGTTCATAAGACCTCAGAATTGTGGCTTTCACTACATCATAATCCAAGCTCTGCTCCAACGAGAGAGAAGAACACACTTCCTGAGCTTTCCCAACTAATTTGCACTGCAGTAACAGTGACCACAGATCCCTAGGCCAACCAAGAGCGGTAGCGATACGCTCAAATATGGGAAAGTAAGTATCCACCTCATGCTCTCTAAAGGTTGGGACAAGACTTACTTGTCGACTAACATCAAATTGACCAGCGCTACTTACGGCTGTTGAGCGTGCAGGAGAGCGGGGCTTGGGCACTGGTGGAGCAGCAGCTGCCTGAGGGCCAGTGGTCGTGGGTGACCGAGCCGAGAGAGAGGCAGCGCTTCGAGGAAGAGGTACCGGCTTGTCGCCCACCAAACTCAGCCTCCTCAATTCAAGGTCCCTCTCAGCGGTAACCTGAACCGCTTTCAGACGGAGGGCCTCTGCCTCACGCTCCTGGATTTTAATTTCCAGTTCCAGCTCCCTCAGTCGAACAGCCAGGTGAGGATCCAACCCAGGAGAAAGGGCACCGCCGGGATCTATGCGCGGCCGGCGCTCCGAGCCGTCTGCAACCTCCGTCGCTTCCGCACCCGGCGTATGGCCTAAAGCAACACCCAGGGACCCTTCCCTCTCAGGCAGAATGCCCAACCTAACAAGGCGAGTTTCTAACTCAATCTTTATCTCTTGTTTAGGAGCAGAACGAGGAACAACAATAGAAAAAAAATCAGCCACCACGAGTAGGTCAGCCTTACGGCACGCATCAAATTGTTCCCAAGTAGGGTTAATAACAAACACTGAAAGATCAAACTTAGCCATCACGCCCCCCCCCCAAAAGAGAAAACCACCAGCCAGAACAAAAAAAAACAAAAAAAAACAAGCCAAACACAAGAGGCAGCGAGTCCACACAAACAGAGAACGGAGGACGAGCCCCCAATTATGTTACGACCCGGTCTAGGTCAGGCCGTAACAATATGAATATAGTGGGTATTAAACGTGATGTGGGTGAGGAGACGAAACACCAGACATAAATTTTAAGCTCAAAGACTGTATTATATGATTGATATGAATACAAACAGTGATATGAGTTCACACACCGGCAACAACGTCAGGAATGGCCCAGGCCAAAACAACAAACAACCCCACACTAACTTTCCAACACAAACTACCTACCCTACATACAACAAAAGAAACAAAAGACAGTATGCTAACAAAATGGCAGCCACTCCCTACAGCCGGTTCACATTTACTATTTACAAATATATATAAGATATATACAGTTTTAGGGTCAGGCTAAATCGTAGTCAAAACAAAGCAGTGGTCAGTAACAAGCAAGGACTCAAGGGTAACGAAATGCACACAAAAACAACAGCAACACAACGAGGAAGTCTCCTCTTCAACCAAGCCATCCGGGTCTCTTTAAGCAGGTAGGAGGAGAGGAAACCATGGAATGGAATGGATCAGCAGGGTCCAGGAGCAGAAAGGGTGAAGTCACGGGATGGAATCTGGAATGAATACAAAACACACAAGACCAGGCAAAAACACAAGGCATAACAAAGGCAAAAATGTAATATTTGTAATTGTATAATTTAATGACAAAGTAATAAATGATTAGCTGGTGCTGGTTGTGGATTTACATTTATAATATATTAATAGATTATAAATTGTAAATATGTCAGTTTAACGAGGCAAAATAACTCAGACGCTTGAGAATAAAAAGAGCTGGTGAGGCTTTAATGTTAGAATCGTAGTGGAAAAACGTGGTCAGAGAACAGGCAAAGGTCGAATTCAAAAATGACAACAGACACAAAAACACAAACATACCAAGGCAAACAAAGTCCAAAGGGCAAAGGTAAAAAGCGCAAAAAAAGTCAAAATAGCAAACAGTCAAAAACCAGAAAAATCACAATAGTCAGAAGTAAAACGCTCAGTAGCTCTTGTAACAAGTAGCAATACCTCGCACTGAACTAGACTAAAAGCCCAGGTTTTATACTAAGCTAATTATCTCAGAACAGGTGTAACCAGTTAGTACTCAGGCGACAGAGAGCGGTGATTGGAGCGAGATGGAGAGCTGAGAATCATGTGATCCCCTTGGGGATTCTGGGAAATGGAGTCTCTAGAGGCCTCTGAGCCCGAGGGATGCGTGACAGTCAGTAAATTCAGCACTCTGGATTTTAGAAGTTTAGCGAAGAAAGAATGAGTTTGAGGATGTGCAAGTGTATAAAGGGGAATTCCACCACTTTCTTAACATTTCTGCATAACTGAGTGTGTGAGATGTAAACAGAGTGATTAAGAGTGGTTTGGTGTGAAATGGTTCAGATTTCTTTACAGTGGTGGTGATAGGAAGCAGGGGTCGCCATGACTACAACACAAATATTCACACCAAACCACTCTGAATGAGTCTGTTTACAGCTTAATGATATAATTATGCACAAAGTGAGAAAGATCTGTAGATTTCTATTGAAATGTCTCTGTAGTTTCTTCTCGACAGCAAGATCAGATGAAAAGACAAAGGAGATTATAGCTTAAGTCTCTCTGGCTGCTCAGATGTTTCTCCTGAGAAAAAGAGCTCAGTAGCGCATAGTAATGCCAACCAATCAGCGCTCAGTAGCAGTAATGCTAACCAATCAGCACTCAGTAGCAGTAATGCTAACCAATCAGTGCTCAGTAGCAGTAATGCCAACCAATCAGCTCTCAGTAGCAGTAATGCTAACCAATCAGTGCTCAGTAGCAGTAATGCTAACCAATCAGCACTCAGTAGCAGCAGCAATGCTAACCAATCAGCACTAAGGAGCAGTAATGCTAACCAATCAGTGCTCAGTAGCAGTAATGCCAACCAATCAGCTCTCAGTAGCAGTAATGCTAACCAATCAGTGCTCAGTAGCACTAATGCTAACCAATCAGCTCGCAGTAGCAGCAATGCTAACCAATCAGCACTAAGGAGCAGTAATGCTAACCAATCAGCGCTCAGTAGCAGTAATGCTAACCAATCAGCTCTCAGTAACAGTAATGCTAACCAATCCGCGATCAGTACCAGTAATGCTAACCAATCAGCGCTCAGTAGCAAGTAATGCCAACCAATTAGCACTCAGTAGCAGTAATGCCAACCAATCAGCGCTCAGTAGCAGTAATAATAACCAATCAGTGCTCAGTAGCAGTAATGCTAACCAAATCAGCACTCAGTTGCTTGGCTCCCCCTAGACCAGCTTTGGTTGGTATGCAGCTGAACCATCTTAAACCAGCCTAAACCGGTTTAATCCAGTATAAACCGGCTTAGACCAGCACAGAATTCACTCCAGTCAGTGCTGTTTTTCAGCAGAGCAAACTCACAGCTCAGTTTCAAAATAACTCTGCAGTTCTGTGAATATGCAGACTTTAAGGTGAGTTAAACTGTACCTGGGTTACTGAGTTATAGAATAATTTAAATATGACGTCTGACAATAAATAACGTTAAAGAACACTGCTGAGCAGTTAGCTCACTCGCTTTTCTTAGCCTAGCTGCTGTGACTATAAATCAGAAACCTTTGAAATATATTCAGTCTGGGTGGGATTTCATGAAACTTCAGCCCTTTGAGGGATGATTAATGGTTCAAACAATTTGTATTTGCTTCAGTGTAAACTTGGTCAAGTTATTACCCAGATGTTTTTATTGTGACTAACACCAGTGAGCTATGTGAGTTATGTTCACCACTGGTCTATAGCTCTCTTTAACTGTCTTAGACTCTGTATTCTGAGGGACTGAACTGTGTTCTGCCCTCTATAGAACAGGTTGATAGTTCAGCAGATGGCTAACAGGCTAACAGACTCCTCCGGTAAACAGAGACAGACTTAATGTTCAAATCTTTACTAATATATTCCACTAAACTAACATTAACATTATTTGATGTAACTGCAGTATCTCAGTCAGTGATGGCTTTCAACATCGAGTCAAGTCCTTGGAGAGACTTCCTCCAAAACAAAGACACGGCCTTCGGCTACAAAGTGATACAGAAAGGCACGTTAAGGTGAGAGAGACAGCACATCAAAGACATATCACCTTCTGCTGTAACATCTTGAGTGTCTCAGATATGTGATGAAAAGGATGTTTGAGTTTCTATTTTTAGCAAGTTTAGCAAATATCAGGTTTAACAGGAGGGCTATACAGACTGTAGGAGGACCACATAGAAGCTGACCTACTAAAAACGATAGAAATGTGTTTAATGTAAAGGAAAAGAGACAGCAGTCCTGAGGGCAAAATTCAAACTTGGTGTTAGTTTGGAACCTTAGATTTCTCTGCAATAGGAAAATATAAATGAAAATTACTTAAAAAGATTCACAATTACATGGAAACAAGTATGAAAAATAACACTGACCAGCAACAGTAATAGTGGTTTTATTATTTGCAGAGCAAGTAAACTTTTGAAAGAACGTACTTTATGAGGATGGAGAAATTGTTGAAGTATGTAAGAATATAAGTAAAATTAGCTAACAAAAAATCTTCCTCCTCTTCTCAGTTTGATTGTGAGTGATCCCTTACTACAACGTGGGAATAAAAGAGGGGAAGTTTACAGCTGCACGATAAACCCACGAGAAAACTGCTCACCATTACAGATGAAAGGTATTTCATCATCACATTCGGTATTTTCAGACACGTTTTCTTTCATGTGATATAGTACTTAATCATAATTTGTACATTAAAATGTCTTTAGAAGTTGTTTTTGCAAAACATTAACTAAATGGTTTTCTTTCAAAAATGAACACAGAGCCTCCTGAGGCGGTTAACATGTCCCTTGGTCTTTCAATGACTAAAGATCCACAGACTTCAAAGATAATGGTAAGACTCTAGTCTCACTCTGCCAATACATATATAAGGAACAGTGACACTGTATAAAAGTGAGATTAAAAATAAATTCATAACATGTTCTCCCTCTGTACAGACATGAGACTGAGAACCAAATTATCTGTGAAATTCGATTGAAAAAGCAGATTTGGCTAGTTTTCTCTAGCCAAAATAATAAAAATATGATTTATTGTGCAACCCTAGTATGACGAATGATGTGCTTCACTATCTGCCTCAACCTCAAAGTTTTAATTTGAATTTGGGGTGAAAGCTAAAGCTTCTTTTTTCTCAGGTCTGTGGTCCAACCATCCCCAAAGCCTGCGTATCAACTACCACCTACAACGGCATGTGCTTTACGATTGATGGTACAAACGTTGACACTCCTATACCAAACAAACTGAGAGGTAAGTCATACGAGGAGCTACAAACCCAATACAAGACAAAACAGTACACTTGTTTCTCTTTACAATGATTTATTTCTTCATTGTTGTTTTGTTCTTTGTTCTCAGATTGCCCGGCCCCTGCACAAACAGATATTGCTTTTCTGTTGGACGGCTCTGGGAGCGTGTCTGACGATGATTTTGTTAAAATGAAGGAATTTGTTATAACACTGATCCAAGGGTTAAGTAACCGGGATATTCGGGTACGTACAGAAATGTCTCATACTATACCAATGTTTTCCATGCAGGGTCTAAAGATATAACCTTATTCTCAAAACAATGGACGCTGGTAACAAATATGGACATGGTTGCTTACACACTACAGACTGTTGCAGGGTCAAAAACATCGCCAGACAAAGTATGTCATCCCAAAAAAGGGAATGGAGATTCAAACCCAGGATCTGAGGCAAACTGGGGGCCAATCATAGTCAGAGGAGGAGGTCTCAAAAAGAATTACATGGTGATTAGGAAAAGTCAGCGAGAGGTCTCAGAATAAACAACATGGTATTTAAGATTCCTGTTCAGTGAGCGGCACATACTGCACCTTACCAGCTCAAACCACCACGTCATTTTGGCCAAAAAGATGTCATTTTGCTGCAAAATGTTTCAAGACTACTGTTGGCTTAAGTTTACTTGAAGTTTCTGCCAGTAAACTCTGCAGAAGAATCATTCATGTGATGTTATTGATCAGGATGTGTGCATTTAGGTAAATGAGCGCACAGGTTCATTCATACTGAAGACAGGTGTGGGTCATTTACACACACTATGCGAAAGTGAACCATCAGGGTAGCAGTGAGCAATAAGGCTTCTAATGTAAACCAGCCATAATTGGACTTGAGAAAACAGTAATTTCAGGAATGATCCAGATGTACTTAAAACAGAGTTAAAATACTGACCATGCTATCATTTTGTTTTTGGCCCTCAGTTTGCCTTGGAGCCTGGGATTGAATCTCCATTCCCTTTTTTGGATGACATACTTTGTCTGGCATTTATTCTGTGACCTTCCTCTGACTGTGATGGGTCCTAAACACTGCCTCATTTATTCTGTGACCTTCCTCTGACTGTGATGGGTCCTAATCACTGCCTCATTTATTCTGTGACCTTCCTCTGACTGTGATTGGTCCTAATCACTGCCTCCTTTATTCTGTGACCTTCCTCTGACTGTGATTGGTCCTAATCACTGCCTCCTTTATTCTGTGACCTTCCTCTGACTGTGATTGGTCCTAATCTCTGCCTCCTTTATTCTGAGACCTCCTCTGACTGTGATTGGTCCTAATCACTGCCTCATTTATTCTGTGACTTTTCTTTTGACTGTGATAGGTCCTAATCACTGCCTCCCTTATTCTGAGACCTTCCTCGGACTGTGATGGGTCCTAATCAATGCCTCCCTTATTCTGAGACCTTCCTCGGACTGTGATGGATCCTAATCTCTGCCTCCTTTATTCTGAGACCTCCTCTGACTGTGATTGGTCCTAATCTCTGCCTCCTTTATTCTGAGACCTCCTCTGACTGTGATTGGTCCTAATCTCTGCCTCCTTTATTCTGTGACCTTCCTCTGGACTGTGATTGGTCCTAAACACTGCCTCATTTATTCTTTGACCTTCCTCTGATTTTTTTTACTGTCCAGTGTTTTCTGTTTTTTTCCTAGCCTTTATTTGTCCTTATATTTACCTCTTATTGTTTACTTGATCATTGACTCCCAATGTTAATCCGGACTTAAATAAAACAAATCTTATTTTCTGCTGGCAGGCAGTCGGTCTTCTTTCAAAGATATTTAAATTTTTTTTACTTGCTTTATTTACATGGAATGCTCTCTTTTCCTTTACAGTTTGCAGTTGCACAGTATTCTGACGACTGTACAATCCATGTACGATTCACTTCCACTTTAAACGCCTATGAGATAAGGAGTATTTGGCAGAAGAACAGAGGTACCAACACCGCAGGTGGTATCAACAAGCTTGTGTAAGGATTATTCATGTGTGTGAAAGTTTTAATCTCCCACATTTTCATGTTATGGGAGATGACTGAACTGAATTAACTGGCATCATCATGTCAGTTTTAAAACATTACTACTAAACGGCTGAACTGAGCCTTTGTCTCACCTGGGTGTTCCTTTGTTTCACACAGGAATGAATTATTTGCCAGGGAAGCCAGACCAGGTGCTAACCGAGTTTTAATTGTTATCACTGATGGTGTATCAACTACTTACGGTCTGCCGGAAGCTGCTGAAAATGCAAGGCGGAATAAGATTATTCGCTATGCTATAGGGGTAAGACGTTCTCCTACATTAACACAATGTCTGAGTTGACATTAAAAACCAAGAGGTAGACTACATTTTTTATTTTACCCTAGTCTACAGCACCTTCTGTTAAGCTACTATCATGAATCACCAAACAGTAGCCATGTGAAGGCCTTTACACATTGAGCCCAGTTTATTTAGATTACAGATTATTTTGAACATGTGTATAACTGATGATATCAGATGTGACTTTATTTTATCCTCCCCCTGTTTGATATTTGCAAACTTTCACCAGTGACATGAATTTATGAACTTGGCTGTTATATAAAAAACAGTTTTAGTCATTCTGTTTAAGGCATTTTCCTTCCATTACCTCTCATAGCCAACTGGGGGGTCATCTGTGTGTTTCAAGGGTCCCTTATATTATCACTGAAATTTATAAGAAACAGCCCTGTGTTTCCAGGGTCTTGTATTCCTGCTTTGTAATTTTGTAAACGGCCCTTCTTAGGCCCCTGTGTCCCCAGAGTTCTGTATTCCCGGGGTTCTTTATTGAAATTTTCATTGGAAATAGCTCTATGTTGCCTCAATCATATTTCCTCAACATGAAAATAAGACTAATGATCATGCATCGGGTATTTACAAACATACATATTCTAATGTGTTCAATAAATAAAATGTGTGTAACTTTACTGCAAACATTACCAAAGCTGGCATTCATGCTAACAGTGAAATCTTTGAGCACATCATCAATGTGACAACATTTCCACAACATTAATCAAAGATGCCGAGTAAATATTTAAATTAAAATATTAAATAAAAAAATTCTTATTTGACTCTAAACAGTTTGAAACACTCACACAATCTCAATCAAGCAGAGCTGTTCACTGCATTTAAATTATGGCTCATCTGACATGTGAATGATCAAGTCACAAATATTTAGGATTGGTGATATTTAATTGATATTTGCAATGGTGTTGACAGACCCTTTTACCTTGTTTGTGTATTGTTCTGCATTCGAAATTTGACTTCTATCATATATTAGACAGATTTAAATGTCCTTGAATAGAATTCCACAACACACTGTAAAGCTGGTAATATTTCTATGCATATGCTCTGTATTTTTCCTGATTAGGTTGGTTGGGCCTTTAACAACCCATCCGCAGAGAATGAGTTGAACATCATTGCATCTGATCCAGACAGTGACTATAAATTTAAAGTGGGTAGCTTTGATGTGCTGGACAAAATCCGTAAAACTCTGGAGACAAACATAATTGCAATTGAAGGTACGTCAATTGCAATTGAAGGTTCACATTACTGCAGCAAAAAGGTTTTGCATTTGTCTCACCCATTCACTTTCAATGGAGTGATCTTTTTCCGCTCTTGGCTGTCTTTTCACTGTGGCAAAATTTCAGATTTGTTGAACTTTGACACTGTTGCATGCTGACCTTGAAGCACGCAGACAATCACAATATGCTAATGGAGAATAATTAAAAACGGTGGGCACTGTAAAACCCTAGCTTGCAAACAGGGATACCAGGATAGTTACAAAAATATTATTTGATTACAAGCAGCATTGTAAAAGCATTGTAACATTTGCGCCATTCAGAGTGCTGGAGTAGTAAACCCAGGTATATACAAACATCCTCAATGAGACAATATTTACACTTCATTTCAGTGCTGTTTTTAACATGACCTTATCAAATTGCCTCTCACTGTTTTCTTTTATACCATCAAGTTTACTCTGCTAAATTACTAGTTAGCAACCTAACTAGCAGACCAGGATGTTGGGAAACTCTTTTATAGTTTCCATTAATGTTTCCTATTGAGATATGATGTAACATTTGCCTTAAGCACCATTCACAGTGCTGGAGTAGTTAACTCTGCCACTTGGAAAGCAGCACACACTGCATGTTTGCTGTAATAGTGTGAACGGCCCTTAAGCCACTGCTGCTGAAATTTTACAAGCGGTAAATTCATTTTGTCTGATTAAAATTATCCATGGCTTAGACTTTCTTGTAGTACTTCAAAATTAAAAAATGTAGAGTTATATGCAAAAGTTTGGGCACCTCAGATTACATATTTTGTGAAAAGAAATGAAAAGAAGTAAACACAACCTCTACAGCAAACAACTGGACTTTGTACAACAAAACTTTGGACACCCCGTTTTGCTGATACGCCCTCTTTGGTAGGAGTCTTTCTCTTCTTGTTTTCAAAGAATTCCAAAAGCTTCAGTTTGCATTTTTTGAAGTAGCTCATGGTGAATTCATTGTCCTCAGTCAAGAAACAGCCTTTTTTCAGCTTCAGTTTCTTGGCTGACTGTGTAACATATGCGTCCAGAATTTGCTTTTATTTAGTGAAAACAATTCTTCTATCTACCCGTACAATGCTTTCTGTGCCACTGGCTGCCACACAACCCAAAATATAATAGATTCACACTATTCTTAACAGCAGACTTGGTGTTCTTTTCATCAAATGCTGTTTCTTTTATTCTTTAAATATTCTTCATACCTTTTTCTTCAAACCTCCTGTGTCAGCTAAATTGTCCTGTAGGCCCTTTACCCTTCTGGCAAGCATACAAGCAGTTCTGTCAGATACTTTTTTGTCTTGCCTTTTTCCACACTTCCCCTTACTGCCATTTTTAATGACATTTGGGACAATGGAAACTGTGAGCTGGAAGAGTTCGAAAATGTTTTAAGTTCTGAGACATTACAACTGCAAACTTCTGCACATGCCACAATTACTATTTTTTTTATTTTTTAAGTTGATCAATATATATAAAGTAACTGTGCACTGTGCTGCAGAGATTGTGTTTACTTCTTTTCACTTCAAAAATCACCTCGCTTCACTATACTTGTGTATGCCAAAACCTTTGCATACACACGTATAGTTAACCACAACTTTGAAATTATACTTCTATTGTTATGTATGTGTGAATTGATCTGTAACTGGGCCTTTCTACCTTTTTAGGTACCCAGACTTCAGGAGATTCCACCAGAATGGAGTTTGCGCAGGATGGGTTCAGTGCAGCGTTTGTTCCAAATGTAATAGCAAAGAATGGAAATTATTTTTTACATACCTTAATTTAATTTTATTAAGTATGAAAGTTGAAATGCAGGATCAGAGGCTCATGTGATATTTGTACGTCAGGCAAAGAATTCCTTCCAAGGTTTTTCACATTTACTTTAACCGCTTGAACGAAAGTGAAAAATGCGTATGACTATATGACTTTGCTGTTTTCCGTCTAAACATTAGCTCATCGAAAGCTCTCTGCCCATGCGTAATTCTGCAGATCTTTTCTCAGAGTCTGTTCAGTTGTATCCGTACTTCGGAAAACCTTGTCCATGTCATCCGTTTTAATGAGTAAATACTTATATGGTTTGTTATCATGAGACTGGAGTTCTTCTGGCAGCAGCTTTCGAGAAATTATTGTACTCTTATAAATATTGTAATCTACAGTGGGGTCCAAAGGTCTGAGACTGCATTAATAATCTGGATTTTTTTTTATTTAAACTTGGAATTAAACAATGTAAAGTTATAGAATTTTGAAACATTTATAACAGAGAACAGTTATGACTAGTAAATTAAAGAAGAAATCTTTAAGACTCTGCACTATTTCTAAGTGTAACTGTCCAAATTTAAGCAAATCACAAACTTGTGGAGTCCATGCCAGCTGGAGTGTGTGCAGTTATCAAAGCAAAAGGGGACACCTGAAATAATAAGAAATTCTGAAATTCATGTAAATAGTTGAAAGATTCTGCTTTTCACTAGAATTGTTTTGTTGATTATATAAATTATAATGAAAAAATTGCCTTACAGTGCCTTACAAAAATTGCACAATAAAAGCATTTTTACTAGTGGTCTCAGACTTTTAGACTCCATCGTATATGCAACGGCAATATTCTGTAATGTCCGTTCTGATCGAAAATGCTGGGTTTGCTTGTACACAGCTTTTTGATTGTGCGTACAGTTTCCGTATAGCAAGCATTTTTTTCTGAATGCCACCTAGCAACCCTCTAGCAACCACCAGAGATATTTTAGTAATTACCTAGCAACCCTCTAGCAACCACCAGAGATATTTTAGTAATTACCTAGCAACCCTCTAGCAATCATCAGAGAGATAGTTATTACCTAGCAACCACAAGATATACCGTCAAACCACCTAGCAACATCCTGGCAACCACCTGGGTGACCATTGCAAGCATCTAGCAACACCCCAACAATCACCAGGGATACCATAGCAACCGGTTAGAAAAACCCTAGCAACCACCTGGGAATTGCTTCATCTGCGCAGCCACTCTTTTCCAGTTTCATTTGTAAATAACAGATACACATATTTTGATGGCATCATCATATTTTTTCATTTTGCTATATGAGTTATCATCTATTTCATCTAAGTAAGTTTACAAGCTGAAGCTGATGTTTGTGTGTGTATTTAGAGGAATGTAGTATTAAGTGCAGTTGGGGCTTTCCAGTGGAAAGGAGGATTCCAGGAGTATTCAGCTGGACGGGCTTACGAATTTCAGCAGGGCAGTGAACACGACAGTTATTTAGGTGAGAACTATCTCTGAACACAAACTACAGTATTCCCTGGAACAATGAGTACAAGGTAGGAGTTTCTAATAAAATGGAATATATATTTTAGGAATTTCTAATAAAGTGCATACATTTAAAATGGAAGTTAATGGAAGTACATTTTTAAACTTTTAACTGTATTAAATAATATCTATATTAATGTGTAATATTTATAAGTGACCAAGACAGGCAGAAGTTAAGATACCTTCATACAATATAAAAAATATTGCTGTATGTTCATACCTTTCCCAAGGATGTGAACGTGGAAGGTACAATTGTCTACAACAAATCAATAGTATGAGGCATATGAGCAGAAGAGTCATTTAAAATTTTGATACATTATGGGTCACAATCTGTTCCTAATGATCCAGCTTTGGGTTTTCGCTCTCAAAACCAGACTTAAAAAATAATATAATAATATGATATAAATAATATAGAAGCAATTCAAAATGAAACAAGCAATAAATTTAAAGAAAAGCTCTGATAATCAGTTCTGTGTTTGCAGGTTATTCCATGACAGTAGCAAAACGGGGCCACATGTATGTTGTTCTAGGAGCTCCGAGGCACGAGCACAAGGGAGTAGTGGTCCTTTCATCATTGCAGACAAAGGCATCATTTCAGCTGATTCCTCCAGAGGTTATTTTTGTTTATTTTATTACAGTTATAAAACCCATAAATGACACTCAACTAATGAAGTCAAGAAAAAAAAGCAGCCTGAAAAAAATTCAGCCATGGCAATGAAAAATAACTAGTCAATATATCTAATATTTCTCCTGTGAGGTTGTTGTAAGAATGTTATAAGATTATTCCAAATATTTCTATATAAATTTTAAGCTCTATTGACAGTTGTTGTTGCCTGTTTTAAGACATAATGCAGATAATTTTGCTTTTAAGAAAAATGCTTAAAACAACCAAAATGTTCTGCTAATAGAATAAGGCATTTTTACTACTTATAAAGCAGTGACTTTATAAAGTCATGATTAATAATATTATTCTCTACTTACTAGTATGCTTCCAAAAGTCTCAAAATAAGAAATATTTGATATTTCGACTGGATTAAGGATGTTTTCATTTCATCATTTTTTGCAGGTAAATTCCTCAATAATGGCTAATACTAATGCATTAACTGAAAGTTGTAAGGTCAGTGTTTCTCTAACCTGGTCCAGGAGTACCATATTTTAGAACAGGCATGTCAAACTGCGTGCCCTCCAGGCCAAAGTGCTGCAAAGATTGCCCTCATCTAACCCTCATCTGACGCTCTGAATTCAGTTCAAGGGGGCCTTGCTAATTAGCTGAGGAGCTGAATCAGGTGTGTTTAAAGAGGCAGTGTACTGATGCCTGCAGGGTTTTGGCCTGTGAGGACTGGAGCCTGACACGTGTTTTAGAGTGTCCTCTGCATCTAATAAACTAATCAATAAGCTCTTCCTGAGGTTAACTGAGTGAGTTAGAGCGGGTGAATGCTACAGGGCAGTGGTTGTTCAGGACCAGGATTGAGAACCATTGTTCTAGGAAATAGAAACAGATGAACAGGTTTTACAGAGCTGTGCAGAGAGGACACTGGGCTCTGAATTTTGTACACTAGTTTTTAAAGTCTGAGAGGAAGTTCTGAACCACTTCTCTTTCTTTCAGCCTCAGATTGGAGCCTATTTCGGAGCTGAAGTGTGTGCGGTGGACCTGAACTCTGACTCCTACACTGACCTTCTGTTGGTTTCTGCTCCACTGCACACACAGGACGGTCGGGAAGGAAAGGTCTTTGTGTTCTCCATGTCATACAGGGTAAAGAGAAAGTCAAACACGTCTGTTTTCCTTATAAAAAATTTCCTCGGCCAGATTCACAAAAACAACACTTCTCCTGCCTTCTTGCTCTGAGATGATTACAGCGAGACATCACTTATTGGTTGTGTGAACTTTTAAAGGGTGGTTGTACTCAAAATTCTGGTTCAGATGTAAATGTTTAGAGTGGTTTGGTGTGAAATGGTTGACTGTAGAGACCCCGATGTCTTTACAGTGGTGGTGATAGGAACCAGGGGTCGCCATGACTACAGCACAAATTTAGACATTTTATTTAATATCAAAATCACCAGTGAACCTACACGAGTCTTCTGAGCTTATATGGAATGTTGATGATGGTAAAGTAGAAAACCTGAAAATCTTTTGTCTCAAAATGCCCTGCATATGCCTCTCAGTCATAAATGGGGAAAAAAATTTCTCAAACCTAACGTGTCGCTCAGTCATCAGGCAGTGAATTCCTAACCATTTCATGTAGTAACTTTCTGTGAGGGAGCTTTTAGAGGTGGACGTCTGGTTCCTATCACCACCACTGTGAACAATTCTGACTCGGTAAGTTTGTCTAAGACAGAGCATTTCACACCAAACCACTCTGAACAACTTTTTTTTCCATTTGCAATTGAATTTATTTATGGAAAAAATGTAGCTTCATCTGTAATACTTTTACAGCTAGAATTAAAAATGACCCTGAATGGAATGGCGGGACAGAAGGGCAGGTTTGGCTCCTCAGTGGCCAGTCCAGCAGATCTAAATGGGGATAAGATTCCAGATGTAGTGGTAGGAGCCCCACTGGAGGATAATGGACAGGGCAGCATCTACATCTTTAATGGAAGAACAGAGGACATCACACCTACCTACTCACAGGTGAGCAAGAATGACACTTTGTCATAAAACAAGGGAGCCTTGACCATTTTATGACCATCTTTCACCTCAATCCTGCTTATACCTTTCAATACTATCCACTGGGGAACCTGTGGCTGTTAGATCTGAACCTAAACTTCAGGCTATAATTACTAAAACTCTCAGAAAATATGAAAAACACACCTCTACAGCAATTACACTAATTCCTGCTAGCACTTACACAAATTTACTTCTAAGCTAATGTGATGCATATTTATTAGTTCTAGATTAAACACAGAAGCTGCCATTTATGTTGTGTCAAATTACAAGGCAAACAGATCAATTGAAAAGGTCCAAATTGGCTTAGAGTAAAATCTTGCTACATTAACTTAATAAAAGTTAATGTTTTTTCTTTCTCCTGTAAAGTTCTTTTTTTGGAGATACGAGGTTTTGTTCTGACAGATACAATATATCTGAGCTCATATGTATCAGTGACTCTTTCAGTCACTAATATACAGCTGTTGCTGCTGTTTTCCATTCCGAACAACTAACCGAAACCTAGAGTGACCTTTTTTTTAAGGAAATTGTTTCTACCCATTGTAAATCAGAGTGTGACTGGTTGATTCCTCTGTCACTTCCTAATTATATTGGTAGTTCATTTAATGTCTAAGGCCTTCAGTCCAGCTCCTGAAGTCCTAACCAATAAGAAAACAGCTTGGCTATATCTGCCTAGTTACCAAAACAATCCTGATTGAATAAATTTTCATTGAGACCTTTAAGATTTCAGCGTTTTTGCTAGCAAACAAAGCTTAAGAATGAAATCAGAGTATTAGTACAATACTTTTAGAGCTCAAATACAAGCTGTACTAGAGTTTATCTATTGCATTTGCACACAACTGTAGATGATTCTATTAAAAAAAATACAGGCAAGTATTTTCCCTTCCCAGAAATTATTAGGTCTTTTCTGAAGACCTAGAAGGCCCTAATGGTTACCCACTGATATTAATTTTCACTCTCAAAATCCTCTTCTTTTTGGTTCAAGTATTTTTTATTGAATGTATATGAATAAATCAAAATGAACATAACACAATACACAGAAATACTTCAATAATTTAACATTCAAAATAACATAGAAAGGAAATGTAAGCAAGAGTCATAACCTAGAGCCTGTTTAGAGAGTGTGTGAATATGATGATAAGCTTAGATGATAGCTTAGTGTAAATTTAAACAAACAATTGTTGTCTACAGAATTATTACTATTTATTGATTGGAAATCTACATAATAATCTACCTAAGTGGTGGATAAAAGTATATTGTAGTTAATAAGTTGATGATGATGTTTGTCTGTATTTACAGTTGTATGCAAACGTTGTGGTACCCTTGTCCAAACTATATATTTTGTAGATTGAAAAGAGTGAAGTGAAAAGAAGTAAACACAGCCTCTTCTGCAAATTATTTTAGAAAATTATATTATTCTGCAATTAATTGTTAATGCAAATATTAATTAACTTGAGAATAGAAAAAAAATAAAATAGTGATAACATGTGCAACAGTTTGAACACTCTTCCAGGTTCAGTCTCAGAACTTGACCTGTTGGGTCTGGTTAGGCAGGTTGAGATTTGTAATTAGGAACTGTCAGTTGATAAGAGCGTAATAAATTTTCTGACTCTTCAAACTTTGTGCTAACACTCAACGACCATGGGCTCCATGAGAAGAACACAAAAAAATATCAAATTGCTTCCAGCTCACAGTTTCCACTGTCCAAAATGTCATTAAGGAATGGCAGTAAAGGGGAACTGTGGAAGTAAAGTCATGATGTGGAAGACCAAGAAAACAAAGGCAAAGCAAAATGACAGCAAATATAACAGCAAATTACCCATAGGAAGGTTTAATTTAATTTAATTCATTAATCTGAATGATGCAGAGACCAATGGCTTACTTTCAGGCAAATTTCAATTCAATTTCACTCAATTGCAATTTCACTCAAAAGCAAAGTGGTGCATATTCCAACCCGTATCTTAATTAATGATTATCTTATACTTAAGTACTTAATACTTATTTTGAAGCCTCTGGATATTTATTCAATAAAACTATGGAAACCCCTCTTAATGAAATAGATACACCCCCCCTGCTGTAAGACATGGTCTCTTTACAGTTCACCCTTTCTCTACTTGAATAGTAGCTAAAGCCCTTAACACCATCAACACTAAAAAGTACAGGAGTGGATCGTTGGGACCCACATTATATTTAGAACACCTTACATATAGAGCACATGTAATTCCTCTTTACAAAGGAGGTGATGCCTCAGATCCTAATATCTATAGACCCATCTCTGAATTGTCATGCATCGCCAGAATCTTAAAATCCTTAGTGAATGATTAATTTAAGACATTTCTCCATGGAAATTTAGTTTTGTCAGACTACCAATCGGGTTTTAGGGAAAAGCGTAGCACAATCTCTACTGCTACACTCATCTTAGATGATCTTTTCAGTGCCGTCAATAGAAAGAAACATTGTGCAGTCATTTTCATTGATCTCTGTAAAGGCTTGATACAGTTGATCATTCCCTACTTTTAAAAAGGCAAAATACTGGATTTGATGACAGAGCTACCAACTGGTTTAGAAGTTATCTTTCGGATTGACAGCAGTGTGGCCCTGGGACACACTACATTAGAGCTTCTACAGGTAATTAAGAGAGTCCCCGAATGTTCAATGCTCTGACCAGTATTATTTAATATTTATATTAGTGACACTGCAAACTTCTTTGTCAATTATCTATCCTGGATTATGATGATGTGATATACAGAAATGCATCTACAACTATTGTAAAATCTCTAGACTCTGTATACCACTCTGCTTTAAGATTCATTACTTGTGACCCACACAGACCCATCACTGTGTTCTGTATGAAAAGGTCGGCTGGTCATCTCTGGCTGTGCATCAAAAAACACATTGGCTTCTTTTATCTATAAAGTACTTCCTGGCCATCGTACATCACAGAAATGCTCAGTGTAAATAACACAGTTTATCAGACTTGTTCCAGTGATTGGATCACCCTTCAGGTGCCAAAAGTTTTTACTGAACTAGTAAAATCTGCTTTTAGCTACAGAGCACCAGCCAGCTGGAATTCATTACAGGTTCGTGTCACATGAACATTTTAAACTTTGTTTGTAACTACCTCCACCAGCCTGCAACTGTTTTATTTTGGTATGTTTTAGTTATTGTTTTACATGTATTATTCTTTTTAGTTATTGTATTATCAACTTGTACTTTTCAGTTACTGCTAAGTTGTCTTACATTATTTATTTTTTTAGTTCTTATTTTTTTTATTATTATAGGCCAATTGATCTGTCATTTATTATATATTTGAATTTTTTCAGTGTTTTTTATTTTATTTATACTTTAATGATTTATTCTGATTTATTTTTATTATGTGACATCATTGGGTAATCACTTGACTGTAGTCTGTGAATAGTGTTTCCATATTCGACCCCATTCCAGAGAATCTATAAAACTCCAACATAAAAAAGTAAAAAAATGTTACCTGAATGTCTTTAATTATTAATGTTTAAGGTACAGCATGATAAAACATGAATAAAACATGACTATTGTTAGCTTGATGCTAACATTACTTTGGAATTCCCTTTGACAGGAAAATAGAAATTAACATTAAGCTTGCAGTAGAAATTCAATGAAAAATGCTACTTATATGGTGACTTAAAACTGTTTCTGGATCAAATGTTGCTATGTTTAAGGTTAGTGTGAACTGCTGTCATGATTTTGTGACTAAATTTGACAAACATTGTGTTATCAAACGCTAGTTGGTCGCACCCTAAAACAGTTTAAAGTTCATCAAATGTAAAGTAGCTACACATTATCATTTGGAGAAAATGTATTTTTTTAATTAGCTGCAGAGAGTGTTGTTACTTCTTTTCACTCAAAAAAAAAAATACAAAATATGTAATGTGGCCAGGGTTTCCCAAACTTACACAGATCAGGCATAACATTACGACCACCTCCTTGTTTCCACACTCATTGTCCATTTTATCAGCTCCACTTACTATATAGGTGCACTTTGTAGTTCTACAGTTACAGACTGTAGTCCATCTGTTTCTCTGATACTTTGTTAGCCCCCTTTTACCCTGTTCTTCAGTGGTCAGGACCCCCATGGACCCTCACAGAGCAGGTACTATTTGGGTGGTGGATCATTCTCAGCACTGCAGTAACACTGACACTGGTGGTGGTGTGTTAGTGTGTGTTGCGCTGGTCTGAGTGGATCAGACACAGCAGTGCTGCTGGAGTTTTTAAACACCTCAGTGTCACTGCTGGACTGAGAATAGTCCACCAACCAAACATATCCAGCCAACAGCGTCCTGTGACCACTGATGAAGGACTAGAGGATGACCAACACAAACTGTGCAGCAGCAGATGAGCTGTCGTCTCTGACTTTACATCTACAAGGTGAACTGACGAGGTAGGAGTGTCTAATAGAGTGGACAGTGAGTGGACACAGTATTTAAAAACTCCAGCATTTATATATATTTATATATAAATGTATGTGCAGCTCAGGAGCAGAATGACTGAATAAAGGCATAACATCTGACTACAGCTATATGACTATCTCTTTCCTGTTTGTGTAATGACAGAGAATCAGTGGTTCCTCAGTACAGACGGGTCTGCGGTTCTTCGGCCTGTCTCTGAGCGAGTCTGCTCTGGACCACAGTGGAGACCGTTTGACGGACATCGCTGTTGGATCCAAAGGAAGAGTCATTCTCCTCAGGTTTGGTCAAACATGATCAGAAACAAGTGCCCCCTCAACCCCCACCTCAGCCCCCACTAGCTACACCCAGTTTCTTAAAAGTAACAATACATAAGTGCAGTCGTTTTGTCAAAACAAAGTTTCCTAGATTTGGAGTAAAGTAGACTGATTTGCAAGATGTATTTGACAGGTCTTGTAATTTTTCATTTAAAAATTTTATTTCATTTGTGAATGAAATCTGAACAAATCTGTTTGTGCAACCAATTATTGCACAAGGCCCACTGCATTTATATTCATATGCATGTTTATGGTAATGTATATGTTTGTGATACTCAGGTCCAGACCCATTGTGTCCTTGGTGACCAAAGTAACCTATAGTCCATCAAAAATCCCCACCAAATCCACTGACTGCGCGAATCCTCTGGAAAACACTCTACGCTTGTGCTTCACTATGAGTGGAGTGAACACTCAGATAAGAGGTCTGTACATCTAACTTAATTGCCTTTCATAGAAAAGTAGTTGCTTCACTGCCAAATAAGAGCTGTGACTTGTTGGAAATTTGATGTAGCAGGTGATCTGTGATCTGTTCTCTTCTGTTCAGACTTGGCTGCAAATATTAACTACACTTTAAAACTTGATGCGAAGCGACAGAACTCTCGGGCGTACTTTTCACCTAAAAACCGCCTTCTAACTGATAAGATGACTGTTCAGCTACAGGAGGTGTGCAGAGAGCACAAGTTCTATATAGAAGTGAGTGAAACGTTTAATCTGCTGTGACTAGGCATGTGCTGATTATAAAAAAGTATCAAGATAATTATCTGACCTCTTCATGGTGTACGATATTATTATTATATTGTATTAAGTTTGAAAAATGACTACAGTGGCGAACCATGTTATTATGAACCAAGTAATCTGTTCTTGAACCTTCCTCATGTTTATGGATGAATGAGAGAGTTTGCCTTGTATGTCAGCTCATATCTGCATTGTAATCCAGTGAAATAGGAATGAATGACTCAGCAGCTCCTTGAGATAAATGAAACACTCAAAACAGAATAACAGATAAATGGGAAAATAGCTCTGTTACAGTTTGTTTTAGAAGAATATTTCTTCAACATGTGTTTTATCGATGAAGACGTAAAGAAGATTTCTCCCATATTTAGAGTATAAGGTCAGCAATGTTAAAACAGTTTTTTTTTGCCACTGCTTTTTTTTTCTTTAACTTTGCCATGGGTGCTTGTAGCTCTCAAAGACACTAAATAGTCATACTAAGAAAACTTTTTACATCATCTGCTTTGATTAAAGGAACCAGAGCCTAAAATGACACATAGAAGTTCATGTTTTTTTTTTCTCTTTCTCGTCCCACGCAGACCTGCACAGAGAACGCTCTAAACCCGCTGTCCAACGAGTTAACATTTGCTTTTGAGGGCCTCCCTCTTAGCAGACTGGATAACTTAAAGCCTGTACTTCACCCCGACATAAGAAACACTTCAAATCACAATGTAAGAGCTGAGAGTTTACAGTAAGCCTTTCATCTTTAACAGAAATATACATCTGCTGCTATTAAGGACATTAAATACAGCAAAAGACATTAAATGATACAAATCAAACTCAGTTGCACTCACTTTTCACACTTTATGGCCCAATCCCATTTCACCCCTATCCCTCCATTTTGCACGTTCATGTTTAGGGGTAGGGTTGTCCCGATTGTTGTTGGCATAGAGGGTAGAACAATGTGTTAGGGCTACATGACTCTCCAAACGGAGGTTTTTCAGAGTCACACTCCAAACAGTGTTATGAGAAATCAATGAACATATTAATAAAGTGAACACATTACATGCCTATCACAAACAGGTTCATCAAACGTTAACAGAATCCAAGGTCACTAATGTTATACACGCTAGCTAGCATGTTGTGTAGCTAGGCTAACTACAACAAAACGTGTTTGCAGTCTGTCCTACATACCACAAACCAATCCACCAGCATTCCCAGGTGCTGAAGACATCTTCGTTTTCTAACATTTCTCTGATTTACTGCAGACAATCGCAAAAGAAAATGTCCAGTAAAATTCGTCACGTCTGTTTACGTAAAAGCCACCGACTACTGGTGACGTGTTGAGTTCATGAAGGGTTGCCCAGTTTTGTAGGGGAAGATTTCAACCACTACCCCATCTAATTCAGTTCCAAGGGACAAGGTGGCACTCAAAAGCATGGGGTAGAGGTAAAAATAGGAAATGGGACTGGGCCTATATATACAGTAGTGCTAGAAAGTTTGTGACCCCCTTAAAAGTTTTGCTATTTCTACATAAATCTGACCTAAAATGTGATGACATCTTCAACTAAGTCATAACAAAATAAAGAGAACCCAATAAAACAAAGAACGCAGTCATATAGTTATTCGTTGATTTATTGAACAAAGTGATCCAACATTAAATGGCTTTGTTGGCAAAAGCAGTTACCAAGTGTTTTCTGTAACTCTTACTGTAATGTGGGGGCTTGCCAGAGGTGGGATTAGAACCCAGGCCGTCTGGTCGGTATTTCAAAGGCCAACCGGGTGAGCCACCACAAGCTTTTGGAGAGTAGAACCCAAACGCTGAGCTTCTATGCGATTAGTTACTTATCTCTCTCTCTTTTAAAAAAGGAAGAAAGACATGACTCGAGAAAGGGGGATTGGCTCGAGAAGCGACAAAGAGAAAAGAAGCTTGAGGAAAATCCTCTTAGAGCTTCTTACCAAGATTACCGGCCGGTCTGTTTGCCACAATTCTGAAACAAAGACTCAGCAAGGTGTGTCTTCTTCCCAGCCCTTATAAAGCCCCCTGAGCAGGTGTGGCTCGTTTGGGTCGTTGACTCCCCCTGGTGGCTGGTGGTGGCCTAGCCCGGGAGCCAACCCTTACAGGACCCCCCTCCCGAGGAACGGCACCCGACGTTCCCAACCCAGCTGCGCGATCCCGCCTGAAGGCCCGGATAAGCTCAGGGTCCAAAATACGGCGAGCCGGGACCCACGAGCGTTCCTCGGGGCCGTAGCCCTCCCAGTCCACCAAATACTGGGTGCAGCCACGCACCTGCCGGACATCGAGAAGGTGTCGCACAGTGTAGGCGGGCGACCCATCGATTATCTGGGGAGCCGGCAGCGGGGGCTGGTCAAGGCTGCATAAGACCGGTCTGAGGCGGGAAGCGTGGAACGTGGGGTTGATGCGGAGTGTTGGGGGAAGTGCCAGTCGGTAGGAGACTGGATTCACCTTACGGACCACCTTAAATGGGCCGATGTACCGGGGTGCTAACTTCCGGGACTCCACTCGGAGAGGCAAGTCCTTGGCTGAGAGCCACACTCTTTGCCCTGGACGGAAAGACGGTGCAGGTCGCCGTCGTCGATCTGCGGCCTGTTTGTGAGCCATAGCAGCAGCCTGAAGAGCCCTTCGTGCCCGCTGCCAAGCTCGACGACAGCGGCCTACGAGACGCCCAGCTGCTGGAACCCCAACCTCCCTCTCTTGTTCGGCAAACATGGGCGGAGCATACCCATAGAGGCACTCAAATGGGGACATACCCAGGGACGAGTGCCACAACGTGTTATGGGCATATTCCGCCCACATTAGATGTTCTGACCAGGAGGAAGGGTTAGTGGAAGCTAGGCAACGGAGATTACGTTCCACGTCTTGGTTCACCCTCTCCGTCTGGCCATTGGATTGGGGGTGAAACCCAGAAGAAAGGCTGGCTCCGGCCCCCAGCAGCTTGCAAAATGCTCCCCAGAACCGGCTGGCGAACTGAGGTCCTCTGTCAGATACCACATCCCTGGGAAACCCATGTGCCCGAACCACGTGCTCAAGAAAGAGCGTGGCCGTCTCCCTGGCTGATGGGAGCTTAGGCAAAGCAATGAATTTGCTCGCCTTAGAAAAACAGTCCACAATGACCAAAATCACAGTGTTGCCCCGGGATGGCGGCAGCCCTGTGATGAAATCCAGGGAGATGTGGGACCATGGGCGAGAGGGGATGGGTAACGGATGGAGGAGACCTGGCGGTTTGGTTCTGGGCTCTTTGTTGCAGGCGCACACCCTGCAGGCTGCTACGTAGGCTTGCACATCCTGGTCCATGCGTGGCCACCAGAACCGCCGACACAGGAACTCCAATGTGCGAGTCACCCCTGGGTGTGCTGTAAACGGGGAGGAGTGCCCCCACTGCAGCACCTTGTCTCTGACCGCTGCAGGGACATACAATCTATTGTGAGGACCCCCTCCCGGATCCGGCTCATTTCTTAGAGCCTGCTGCACCACAGCTTCCACCCCCCATTGAATAGGGGCAACTATGCAGCTAGCCGAGACTATGGTCGTGGGTGATTGCTCTCGAGGAGAGGGCTCCCACTGGCGGGAGAAAGCATCAGGTTTGGTGTTCTTCGACCCAGGCCTGTATGACAATACAAAGTCAAACCTGGCAAAGAACAATGCCCACCGGGCTTGGCAGGGGTTAAGGTGCTTGGCTTGCTGGATATAAGCCAGATTCTTGTGGTCAGTCCAAACCAGGAAGGGATGCTTGGCTCCCTCCAGCCAGTGCCTCCACTCCTCCAGGGCCAGTTTCATGGCTAGCAACTCACGGTCCCCCATGTCATAGTTTTGTTCCGATGGGGAGAGGCGGTGAGAAAAATAGGCGCAGGGGTGCAGCTTCTGGTTAGCACCAGACCGCTGGGACAACACAGCACCCACGCCTATCTCAGAGGCATCCACCTCTACCACAAAGGGGAGCTCTGGATCGGGGAGCCGCAGCACTGGGGCCGAGGTTAAACGCCGCTTGATCTCCTCAAAGGCTTCCTGTGCTTCTGGAGACCACTGAAACCGCCCAGATGTCTTCCTTGTGAGGGCGGTCAGGGGTGCAGCTACAGAGCTGAAGTTCTTTACGAACCTCCGGAAGAAGTTAGCGAAGCCCAGGAAGCGCTGGATCAGGCGGAGTGATGTAGGTCGGGGCCATTGGGCCACGGCCTGGATCTTGGCAGGGTCCATGCTCAGGCGGTTCTGAGACACTACAAACCCGAGGAAGGCAACCGTCTGAACATGGAACAACGACTTCTCCAGCTTCACAAACAGGTGATTATCTAGGAGAAGCTGGAGGACCTGCCGGACATGGACTATGTGTTCATCTAGACTCTTGCATGTAAAATCATCTAAATACACAAACACATAGCGATCAAGCCCCTCCCTCAGAACCTCCTTGATGTAACGCTGGAAGACAGCCAGGGCATTCATCAGTCCAAAGGGCATTCGTCCCCCTCCCTGACCCTAATAAGGTTGTAGGCACTGCGCAGGTCCAACTTAGTAAAGAAGGATGCCTGCTGCAATGCCTCAAAGGCAGAGGACATCAGAGGCAGAGGGTAACGGTCCTTGACCGTGATCTTGTTGAGCCCTCTATAGTCGATGCAGGGGCGCAGGCCCCCATCCTTCTTCCCCACAAAGAAGAATCCTGCCCCAGCCGGGGAGGTGGATGGCCTGATAACGCCTGTGGCTAAGGACTCTTGGATGTATTCCTCCATGGCCTTACGTTCAGGGGCGGACAGAGAAAATAGCCGGCCCCGAGGGGGACTAGTGCCGGGCAGTAAATTAATGGCAATATCATAAGGCCGATGAAGAGGCAGGAACTGGGCTTTTTTCTTATTGAAGACCTCCTGGAGGTCCCAGTACTCAGGGGGGACTCGAGAGAGGTCAGGGGTTTCTGGACTGGGAGACAGGACTAAAGCTGTGCCACTAGGCCTGGGGTTCTGCAAGCAGGAGTTCTGGCAGAGGGGACCCCAGGAATGGATGGAGCGGTTTAACCAGTCCAGACAGGGATTATGACACTGGAGCCAGGGAAAGCCCAGCACCAACTGCACACTGGGGGCACTGATGAGGTAAAAGGACACCTTCTCACAGTGCTGTCCTATGTGCAGGCAGAGTAGTTTGGTCTGCTGGGAGACTTCCCCTGGCTCAAGGGGCCGGCCATCAATGGCAGACACAGGACGGGGCTTGTCCAGTGAGACCAGGGGCAGCCCAAGGGCTTTGGCTAGCCCAGCGTCAATAAAATTCCCTGTGGCCCCTGAGTCCACAAAGGCCTGGAGGCGTTCCTCTTTATCGTTCCCCCATGAGATGGTGACATTGAGGAGCACTCCAGTGGCTCTGGGGCATATGGATAGGTCCGTCAGGGGCCCCCCTGCCCGTGACGGACCTGGCCGTTTCCCCTTAACTCCGGGCATGCAGGGCGCAGATGACCTGCCTGGCCGCAATAGAGGCATTGGCCCTCACGCATGCAAGCCTCACGCTCCTGCCGGGACAAGCGGGTGTGCCCTAACTGCATGGGCTGAGCCTCCTCAGAGTGCTCTGCTGGAGCGGAGTTAGCCACAGAGGAGGGTAAGGGTTTGCGAGCCGATGGTGCTCCCCCTGATTCCCGAGCTCTACGGCGCTCCCGAAGCCTGTTGTCCAGCCTTAGTGCTAGCTCTATCAGGTCATCGAGAGTGGAGGGGGAATCACGTGGGGCCAACTCATCCTTGAGCTCCTCACTCAAGCCTTGCTGGAAAGCGGCCATGAGCGCTTCTGAGTTCCAGCCACTCTCTGCAGCCAGGGTGCGGAACTCTATGGAATAATCGGCTAATGGTCGCCTTCCTTGACGTATGCGTAGGAGGCGGGAGCTGGCCTCACCTCCAGAAACTGGGTGGTGGAATGTACGGCGCAGAGCCGCTATAAACTGCTCAGAGGAAGTGCATACATCAGTTTGATTCTCCCACACAGGTGTGGCCCAAGCGAGGGCCCTACCCGAAAGGAGGGAGATTATGTAGGTTACTTTAGCCCTTTCTGAGGGGAATATGGAGGGCTGCTGCTCGAAAGCCAGGGAACACTGAAGGAGGAAACCCCGACATCCTCCAGGATCCCCAGAGTAACGCTCGGGTGGTGGTAGGTGGGGGCTCAGATCGTGCAGC
>NW_023495048.1:0-1238 GCF_904425465.1 Colossoma macropomum | reverse complement strand
GCGCTCGCATGTGGCGGATAGCGCAGGAGCGTTAAAATCCGCATTTTTTTTTCGTGTTTGTCTTGGTGACGTCTTTAATTTGGCTTAAATTCAGTTGGAACTTTTTCTAGTGCAATGAAGGCGTCTCAATGACAAAAAAGGCGCTCGCATGTGGCGGATAGCGGCAGGAGCGTTAAAATCCGCTTTTTTTTTCGTGTTTGTCTTGTGACGTCTTTAATTTGGCTTAAATTCAGTTGGAACTTTTTTCTAGTGCAATGGAAGGCGTCTCAATGACAAAAAAGGCGCTCGCATGTGGCGGATAGCGGCAGGAGCGTTAAAATCCGCTTTTTTTTCGTGTTTGTCGAGGTGACGTCTTTAATTTGGCTTAAATTCAGTTGGAACTTTTTTCTAGTGCAATGGAAGGCGTCGCAATGACAAAAAAGGCGCTCGCATGTGGCGGATAGCGGCAGGAGCATTTAAAATCCGCTTCTTTTTTTTCGTGTTTGTCGAGGTGACGTCTTTAATTTGGCTTAAATTCAGTTGGAACTTTTTTCTAGTGCAATCGAAGGCGTCTCAATGACAAAAAAGGCGCTCGCATGTGGCGGATAGCGGCAGGAGCATTTAAATCCGCTTCTTTTTTTTCGTGTTTGTCTTGGTGACGTCTTTAATTTGGCTTAAATTCAGTTGGAACTTTTTTCTAGTGCAATGGAAGGCGTCTCAATGACAAAAAAGGCGCTCGCATGTGGCGGATAGCGGCAGGAGCGTTAAAATCCGCATTTTTTTTTCGTGTTTGTCTTGTGACGTCTTTAATTTGGCTTAAATTCAGTTGGAACTTTTTTCTAGTGCAATCGAAGGCGTCTCAATGACAAAAAAGGCGCTCGCATGTGGCGGATAGCGGCAGGAGCATTTAAATCCGCTTCTTTTTTTCGTGTTTGTCGAGGTGACGTCTTTAATTTGGCTTAAATTCAGTTGGAACTTTTTTCTAGTGCAATGGAAGGCGTCTCAATGACAAAAAAGGCGCTCACATGTGGCGGATAGCGTCAGGGGCGTTAAAATCCGCATATTTTTTTTCGTGTTTGTCTTGTTGACGTCTTTAATTTGGCTTAAATTCAGTTGGAACTTTTTTCTAGTGCAATGGAAGGCGTCTCAATGACAAAAAAGGCGCTCGCATGTGGCGGATAGCGGCAGGAGCGTTAAAATCCGCTATTTTTTTTTCGTGTTTGTCGAGGTGACGTCTTTAATTTGGTTAATTCAGTTGG
>NW_023495047.1:0-29453 GCF_904425465.1 Colossoma macropomum | reverse complement strand
TCATAAAATGAACATGTGATATTGCGCCAAATTTCCCAAAATACCTAAGGCTATAGTCTTACCTTCGTGTGCGTTTTTTGACCGTTCATAAATTCCCTTAATATTCACCCCAAGGCATCAAAATGTGTTGGAAAATGTATGACCATGATGTATTTTGTCCAAACAATTCAAATTCCATCATAAAATGAACATGTGATATTGCGCCAAATTTCCCAAAATACCTAAGGCTATAGTCTTACCTTCGTGTGCGTTTTTTGACCGTTCATAAATTCCCTTAATATTCACCCCAAGGCATCAAAATGTGTTGGAAAATGTATGACCATGATGTATTTTGTCCAAACAATTCAAATTCCATCATAAAATGAACATGTGATATTGCGCCAAATTTCCCAAAATACCTAAGGCTATAGTCTTACCTTCGTGTGCGTTTTTTGACCGTTCATAAATTCCCTTAATATTCACCCCAAGGCATCAAAATGTGTTGGAAAATGTATGACCATGATGTATTTTGTCCAAACAATTCAAATTCCATCATAAAATGAACATGTGATATTGCGCCAAATTTCCCAAAATACCTAAGGCTATAGTCTTACCTTCGTGTGCGTTTTTTGACCGTTCATAAATTCCCTTAATATTCACCCCAAGGCATCAAAATGTGTTGGAAAATGTATGACCATGATGTATTTTGTCCAAACAATTCAAATTCCATCATAAAATGAACATGTGATATTGCGCCAAATTTCCCAAAATACCTAAGGCTATAGTCTTACCTTCGTGTGCGTTTTTTGACCGTTCATAAATTCCCTTAATATTCACCCCAAGGCATCAAAATGTGTTGGAAAATGTATGACCATGATGTATTTTGTCCAAACAATTCAAATTCCATCATAAAATGAACATGTGATATTGCGCCAAATTTCCCAAAATACCTAAGGCTATAGTCTTACCTTCGTGTGCGTTTTTTGACCGTTCATAAATTCCCTTAATATTCACCCCAAGGCATCAAAATGTGTTGGAAAATGTATGACCATGATGTATTTTGTCCAAACAATTCAAATTCCATCATAAAATGAACATGTGATATTGCGCCAAATTTCCCAAAATACCTAAGGCTATAGTCTTACCTTCGTGTGCGTTTTTTGACCGTTCATAAATTCCCTTAATATTCACCCCAAGGCATCAAAATGTGTTGGAAAATGTATGACCATGATGTATTTTGTCCAAACAATTCAAATTCCATCATAAAATGAACATGTGATATTGCGCCAAATTTCCCAAAATACCTAAGGCTATAGTCTTACCTTCGTGTGCGTTTTTTGACCGTTCATAAATTCCCTTAATATTCACCCCAAGGCATCAAAATGTGTTGGAAAATGTATGACCATGATGTATTTTGTCCAAACAATTCAAATTCCATCATAAAATGAACATGTGATATTGCGCCAAATTTCCCAAAATACCTAAGGCTATAGTCTTACCTTCGTGTGCGTTTTTTGACCGTTCATAAATTCCCTTAATATTCACCCCAAGGCATCAAAATGTGTTGGAAAATGTATGACCATGATGTATTTTGTCCAAACAATTCAAATTCCATCATAAAATGAACATGTGATATTGCGCCAAATTTCCCAAAATACCTAAGGCTATAGTCTTACCTTCGTGTGCGTTTTTTGACCGTTCATAAATTCCCTTAATATTCACCCCAAGGCATCAAAATGTGTTGGAAATGTATGACCATGATGTATTTTGTCCAAAAATCAATTCAAAAAGACGGATTTGCGCCAAATTTCCCAAAATACAAGCACTGTGCTGACATTCCCCCAAGCATAAAATGTGGAAAAGTATGACCATGTGTTTTTGCCAAAAATTCAAATTCCTCAAAAAGACTGATGCCCAAATTTCCCAAAATACTAAGGCTATAGTCTTACCTTCGTGTGCGTTTTTTGACCGTTCATAAATTCCCTTAATATTCACCCCAAGGCATCAAAATGTGTTGGAAAATGTATGACCATGATGTATTTTGTCCAAACAATTCAAATTCCATCATAAAATGAACATGTGATATTGCGCCAAATTTCCCAAAATACCTAAGGCTATAGTCTTACCTTCGTGTGCGTTTTTTGACCGTTCATAAATTCCCTTAATATTCACCCCAAGGCATCAAAATGTGTTGGAAAATGTATGACCATGATGTATTTTGTCCAAACAATTCAAATTCCATCATAAAATGAACATGTGATATTGCGCCAAATTTCCCAAAATACCTAAGGCTATAGTCTTACCTTCGTGTGCGTTTTTTGACCGTTCATAAATTCCCTTAATATTCACCCCAAGGCATCAAAATGTGTTGGAAAATGTATGACCATGATGTATTTTGTCCAAACAATTCAAATTCCATCATAAAATGAACATGTGATATTGCGCCAAATTTCCCAAAATACCTAAGGCTATAGTCTTACCTTCGTGTGCGTTTTTTGACCGTTCATAAATTCCCTTAATATTCACCCCAAGGCATCAAAATGTGTTGGAAAATGTATGACCATGATGTATTTTGTCCAAACAATTCAAATTCCATCATAAAATGAACATGTGATATTGCGCCAAATTTCCCAAAATACCTAAGGCTATAGTCTTACCTTCGTGTGCGTTTTTTGACCGTTCATAAATTCCCTTAATATTCACCCCAAGGCATCAAAATGTGTTGGAAAATGTATGACCATGATGTATTTTGTCCAAACAATTCAAATTCCATCATAAAATGAACATGTGATATTGCGCCAAATTTCCCAAAATACCTAAGGCTATAGTCTTACCTTCGTGTGCGTTTTTTGACCGTTCATAAATTCCCTTAATATTCACCCCAAGGCATCAAAATGTGTTGGAAAATGTATGACCATGATGTATTTTGTCCAAACAATTCAAATTCCATCATAAAATGAACATGTGATATTGCGCCAAATTTCCCAAAATACCTAAGGCTATAGTCTTACCTTCGTGTGCGTTTTTTGACCGTTCATAAATTCCCTTAATATTCACCCCAAGGCATCAAAATGTGTTGGAAAATGTATGACCATGATGTATTTTGTCCAAACAATTCAAATTCCATCATAAAATGAACATGTGATATTGCGCCAAATTTCCCAAAATACCTAAGGCTATAGTCTTACCTTCGTGTGCGTTTTTTGACCGTTCATAAATTCCCTTAATATTCACCCCAAGGCATCAAAATGTGTTGGAAAATGTATGACCATGATGTATTTTGTCCAAACAATTCAAATTCCATCATAAAATGAACATGTGATATTGCGCCAAATTTCCCAAAATACCTAAGGCTATAGTCTTACCTTCGTGTGCGTTTTTTGACCGTTCATAAATTCCCTTAATATTCACCCCAAGGCATCAAAATGTGTTGGAAAATGTATGACCATGATGTATTTTGTCCAAACAATTCAAATTCCATCATAAAATGAACATGTGATATTGCGCCAAATTTCCCAAAATACCTAAGGCTATAGTCTTACCTTCGTGTGCGTTTTTTGACCGTTCATAAATTCCCTTAATATTCACCCCAAGGCATCAAAATGTGTTGGAAAATGTATGACCATGATGTATTTTGTCCAAACAATTCAAATTCCATCATAAAATGAACATGTGATATTGCGCCAAATTTCCCAAAATACCTAAGGCTATAGTCTTACCTTCGTGTGCGTTTTTTGACCGTTCATAAATTCCCTTAATATTCACCCCAAGGCATCAAAATGTGTTGGAAAATGTATGACCATGATGTATTTTGTCCAAACAATTCAAATTCCATCATAAAATGAACATGTGATATTGCGCCAAATTTCCCAAAATACCTAAGGCTATAGTCTTACCTTCGTGTGCGTTTTTTGACCGTTCATAAATTCCCTTAATATTCACCCCAAGGCATCAAAATGTGTTGGAAAATGTATGACCATGATGTATTTTGTCCAAACAATTCAAATTCCATCATAAAATGAACATGTGATATTGCGCCAAATTTCCCAAAATACCTAAGGCTATAGTCTTACCTTCGTGTGCGTTTTTTGACCGTTCATAAATTCCCTTAATATTCACCCCAAGGCATCAAAATGTGTTGGAAAATGTATGACCATGATGTATTTTGTCCAAACAATTCAAATTCCATCATAAAATGAACATGTGATATTGCGCCAAATTTCCCAAAATACCTAAGGCTATAGTCTTACCTTCGTGTGCGTTTTTTGACCGTTCATAAATTCCCTTAATATTCACCCCAAGGCATCAAAATGTGTTGGAAAATGTATGACCATGATGTATTTTGTCCAAACAATTCAAATTCCATCATAAAATGAACATGTGATATTGCGCCAAATTTCCCAAAATACCTAAGGCTATAGTCTTACCTTCGTGTGCGTTTTTTGACCGTTCATAAATTCCCTTAATATTCACCCCAAGGCATCAAAATGTGTTGGAAAATGTATGACCATGATGTATTTTGTCCAAACAATTCAAATTCCATCATAAAATGAACATGTGATATTGCGCCAAATTTCCCAAAATACCTAAGGCTATAGTCTTACCTTCGTGTGCGTTTTTTGACCGTTCATAAATTCCCTTAATATTCACCCCAAGGCATCAAAATGTGTTGGAAAATGTATGACCATGATGTATTTTGTCCAAACAATTCAAATTCCATCATAAAATGAACATGTGATATTGCGCCAAATTTCCCAAAATACCTAAGGCTATAGTCTTACCTTCGTGTGCGTTTTTTGACCGTTCATAAATTCCCTTAATATTCACCCCAAGGCATCAAAATGTGTTGGAAAATGTATGACCATGATGTATTTTGTCCAAACAATTCAAATTCCATCATAAAATGAACATGTGATATTGCGCCAAATTTCCCAAAATACCTAAGGCTATAGTCTTACCTTCGTGTGCGTTTTTTGACCGTTCATAAATTCCCTTAATATTCACCCCAAGGCATCAAAATGTGTTGGAAAATGTATGACCATGATGTATTTTGTCCAAACAATTCAAATTCCATCATAAAATGAACATGTGATATTGCGCCAAATTTCCCAAAATACCTAAGGCTATAGTCTTACCTTCGTGTGCGTTTTTTGACCGTTCATAAATTCCCTTAATATTCACCCCAAGGCATCAAAATGTGTTGGAAAATGTATGACCATGATGTATTTTGTCCAAACAATTCAAATTCCATCATAAAATGAACATGTGATATTGCGCCAAATTTCCCAAAATACCTAAGGCTATAGTCTTACCTTCGTGTGCGTTTTTTGACCGTTCATAAATTCCCTTAATATTCACCCCAAGGCATCAAAATGTGTTGGAAAATGTATGACCATGATGTATTTTGTCCAAACAATTCAAATTCCATCATAAAATGAACATGTGATATTGCGCCAAATTTCCCAAAATACCTAAGGCTATAGTCTTACCTTCGTGTGCGTTTTTTGACCGTTCATAAATTCCCTTAATATTCACCCCAAGGCATCAAAATGTGTTGGAAAATGTATGACCATGATGTATTTTGTCCAAACAATTCAAATTCCATCATAAAATGAACATGTGATATTGCGCCAAATTTCCCAAAATACCTAAGGCTATAGTCTTACCTTCGTGTGCGTTTTTTGACCGTTCATAAATTCCCTTAATATTCACCCCAAGGCATCAAAATGTGTTGGAAAATGTATGACCATGATGTATTTTGTCCAAACAATTCAAATTCCATCATAAAATGAACATGTGATATTGCGCCAAATTTCCCAAAATACCTAAGGCTATAGTCTTACCTTCGTGTGCGTTTTTTGACCGTTCATAAATTCCCTTAATATTCACCCCAAGGCATCAAAATGTGTTGGAAAATGTATGACCATGATGTATTTTGTCCAAACAATTCAAATTCCATCATAAAATGAACATGTGATATTGCGCCAAATTTCCCAAAATACCTAAGGCTATAGTCTTACCTTCGTGTGCGTTTTTTGACCGTTCATAAATTCCCTTAATATTCACCCCAAGGCATCAAAATGTGTTGGAAAATGTATGACCATGATGTATTTTGTCCAAACAATTCAAATTCCATCATAAAATGAACATGTGATATTGCGCCAAATTTCCCAAAATACCTAAGGCTATAGTCTTACCTTCGTGTGCGTTTTTTGACCGTTCATAAATTCCCTTAATATTCACCCCAAGGCATCAAAATGTGTTGGAAAATGTATGACCATGATGTATTTTGTCCAAACAATTCAAATTCCATCATAAAATGAACATGTGATATTGCGCCAAATTTCCCAAAATACCTAAGGCTATAGTCTTACCTTCGTGTGCGTTTTTTGACCGTTCATAAATTCCCTTAATATTCACCCCAAGGCATCAAAATGTGTTGGAAATGTATGACCATGATGTATTTTGTCCAAACAATTCAAATTCCATCATAAAATGAACATGTGATATTGCGCCAAATTTCCCAAAATACCTAAGGCTATAGTCTTACCTTCGTGTGCGTTTTTTGACCGTTCATAAATTCCCTTAATATTCACCCCAAGGCATCAAAATGTGTTGGAAAATGTATGACCATGATGTATTTTGTCCAAACAATTCAAATTCCATCATAAAATGAACATGTGATATTGCGCCAAATTTCCCAAAATACCTAAGGCTATAGTCTTACCTTCGTGTGCGTTTTTTGACCGTTCATAAATTCCCTTAATATTCACCCCAAGGCATCAAAATGTGTTGGAAAATGTATGACCATGATGTATTTTGTCCAAACAATTCAAATTCCATCATAAAATGAACATGTGATATTGCGCCAAATTTCCCAAAATACCTAAGGCTATAGTCTTACCTTCGTGTGCGTTTTTTGACCGTTCATAAATTCCCTTAATATTCACCCCAAGGCATCAAAATGTGTTGGAAAATGTATGACCATGATGTATTTTGTCCAAACAATTCAAATTCCATCATAAAATGAACATGTGATATTGCGCCAAATTTCCCAAAATACCTAAGGCTATAGTCTTACCTTCGTGTGCGTTTTTTGACCGTTCATAAATTCCCTTAATATTCACCCCAAGGCATCAAAATGTGTTGGAAAATGTATGACCATGATGTATTTTGTCCAAACAATTCAAATTCCATCATAAAATGAACATGTGATATTGCGCCAAATTTCCCAAAATACCTAAGGCTATAGTCTTACCTTCGTGTGCGTTTTTTGACCGTTCATAAATTCCCTTAATATTCACCCCAAGGCATCAAAATGTGTTGGAAAATGTATGACCATGATGTATTTTGTCCAAACAATTCAAATTCCATCATAAAATGAACATGTGATATTGCGCCAAATTTCCCAAAATACCTAAGGCTATAGTCTTACCTTCGTGTGCGTTTTTTGACCGTTCATAAATTCCCTTAATATTCACCCCAAGGCATCAAAATGTGTTGGAAAATGTATGACCATGATGTATTTTGTCCAAACAATTCAAATTCCATCATAAAATGAACATGTGATATTGCGCCAAATTTCCCAAAATACCTAAGGCTATAGTCTTACCTTCGTGTGCGTTTTTTGACCGTTCATAAATTCCCTTAATATTCACCCCAAGGCATCAAAATGTGTTGGAAAATGTATGACCATGATGTATTTTGTCCAAACAATTCAAATTCCATCATAAAATGAACATGTGATATTGCGCCAAATTTCCCAAAATACCTAAGGCTATAGTCTTACCTTCGTGTGCGTTTTTTGACCGTTCATAAATTCCCTTAATATTCACCCCAAGGCATCAAAATGTGTTGGAAAATGTATGACCATGATGTATTTTGTCCAAACAATTCAAATTCCATCATAAAATGAACATGTGATATTGCGCCAAATTTCCCAAAATACCTAAGGCTATAGTCTTACCTTCGTGTGCGTTTTTTGACCGTTCATAAATTCCCTTAATATTCACCCCAAGGCATCAAAATGTGTTGGAAAATGTATGACCATGATGTATTTTGTCCAAACAATTCAAATTCCATCATAAAATGAACATGTGATATTGCGCCAAATTTCCCAAAATACCTAAGGCTATAGTCTTACCTTCGTGTGCGTTTTTTGACCGTTCATAAATTCCCTTAATATTCACCCCAAGGCATCAAAATGTGTTGGAAAATGTATGACCATGATGTATTTTGTCCAAACAATTCAAATTCCATCATAAAATGAACATGTGATATTGCGCCAAATTTCCCAAAATACCTAAGGCTATAGTCTTACCTTCGTGTGCGTTTTTTGACCGTTCATAAATTCCCTTAATATTCACCCCAAGGCATCAAAATGTGTTGGAAAATGTATGACCATGATGTATTTTGTCCAAACAATTCAAATTCCATCATAAAATGAACATGTGATATTGCGCCAAATTTCCCAAAATACCTAAGGCTATAGTCTTACCTTCGTGTGCGTTTTTTGACCGTTCATAAATTCCCTTAATATTCACCCCAAGGCATCAAAATGTGTTGGAAAATGTATGACCATGATGTATTTTGTCCAAACAATTCAAATTCCATCATAAAATGAACATGTGATATTGCGCCAAATTTCCCAAAATACCTAAGGCTATAGTCTTACCTTCGTGTGCGTTTTTTGACCGTTCATAAATTCCCTTAATATTCACCCCAAGGCATCAAAATGTGTTGGAAAACGTATGACCATGATGTATTTTGTCCAAACAATTCAAATTCCATCATAAAATGAACATGTGATATTGCGCCAAATTTCCCAAAATACCTAAGGCTATAGTCTTACCTTCGTGTGCGTTTTTTGACCGTTCATAAATTCCCTTAATATTCACCCCAAGGCATCAAAATGTGTTGGAAAATGTATGACCATGATGTATTTTGTCCAAACAATTCAAATTCCATCATAAAATGAACATGTGATATTGCGCCAAATTTCCCAAAATACCTAAGGCTATAGTCTTACCTTCGTGTGCGTTTTTTGACCATTCATAAATTCCCTTAATATTCACCCCAAGGCATCAAAATGTGTTGGGAAAATGTATGACCATGATGTATTTTGTCCAAACAATTCAAATTCCATCATAAAATGAACATGTGATATTGCGCCAAATTTCCCAAAATACCTAAGGCTATAGTCTTACCTTCGTGTGCGTTTTTTGACCGTTCATAAATTCCCTTAATATTCACCCCAAGGCATCAAAATGTGTTGGAAAATGTATGACCATGATGTATTTTGTCCAAACAATTCAAATTCCATCATAAAATGAACATGTGATATTGCGCCAAATTTCCCAAAATACCTAAGGCTATAGTCTTACCTTCGTGTGCGTTTTTTGACCGTTCATAAATTCCCTTAATATTCACCCCAAGGCATCAAAATGTGTTGGAAAATGTATGACCATGATGTATTTTGTCCAAACAATTCAAATTCCATCATAAAATGAACATGTGATATTGCGCCAAATTTCCCAAAATACCTAAGGCTATAGTCTTACCTTCGTGTGCGTTTTTTGACCGTTCATAAATTCCCTTAATATTCACCCCAAGGCATCAAAATGTGTTGGAAAATGTATGACCATGATGTATTTTGTCCAAACAATTCAAATTCCATCATAAAATGAACATGTGATATTGCGCCAAATTTCCCAAAATACCTAAGGCTATAGTCTTACCTTCGTGTGCGTTTTTTGACCGTTCATAAATTCCCTTAATATTCACCCCAAGGCATCAAAATGTGTTGGAAAATGTATGACCATGATGTATTTTGTCCAAACAATTCAAATTCCATCATAAAATGAACATGTGATATTGCGCCAAATTTCCCAAAATACCTAAGGCTATAGTCTTACCTTCGTGTGCGTTTTTTGACCGTTCATAAATTCCCTTAATATTCACCCCAAGGCATCAAAATGTGTTGGAAAATGTATGACCATGATGTATTTTGTCCAAACAATTCAAATTCCATCATAAAATGAACATGTGATATTGCGCCAAATTTCCCAAAATACCTAAGGCTATAGTCTTACCTTCGTGTGCGTTTTTTGACCGTTCATAAATTCCCTTAATATTCACCCCAAGGCATCAAAATGTGTTGGAAAATGTATGACCATGATGTATTTTGTCCAAACAATTCAAATTCCATCATAAAATGAACATGTGATATTGCGCCAAATTTCCCAAAATACCTAAGGCTATAGTCTTACCTTCGTGTGCGTTTTTTGACCGTTCATAAATTCCCTTAATATTCACCCCAAGGCATCAAAATGTGTTGGAAAATGTATGACCATGATGTATTTTGTCCAAACAATTCAAATTCCATCATAAAATGAACATGTGATATTGCGCCAAATTTCCCAAAATACCTAAGGCTATAGTCTTACCTTCGTGTGCGTTTTTTGACCGTTCCTAAATTCCCTTAATATTCACCCCAAGGCATCAAAATGTGTTGGAAAATGTATGACCATGATGTATTTTGTCCAAACAATTCAAATTCCATCATAAAATGAACATGTGATATTGCGCCAAATTTCCCAAAATACCTAAGGCTATAGTCTTACCTTCGTGTGCGTTTTTTGACCGTTCATAAATTCCCTTAATATTCACCCCAAGGCATCAAAATGTGTTGGAAAATGTATGACCATGATGTATTTTGTCCAAACAATTCAAATTCCATCATAAAATGAACATGTGATATTGCGCCAAATTTCCCAAAATACCTAAGGCTATAGTCTTACCTTCGTGTGCGTTTTTTGACCGTTCATAAATTCCCTTAATATTCACCCCAAGGCATCAAAATGTGTTGGAAAATGTATGACCATGATGTATTTTGTCCAAACAATTCAAATTCCATCATAAAATGAACATGTGATATTGCGCCAAATTTCCCAAAATACCTAAGGCTATAGTCTTACCTTCGTGTGCGTTTTTTGACCGTTCATAAATTCCCTTAATATTCACCCCAAGGCATCAAAATGTGTTGGAAAATGTATGACCATGATGTATTTTGTCCAAACAATTCAAATTCCATCATAAAATGAACATGTGATATTGCGCCAAATTTCCCAAAATACCTAAGGCTATAGTCTTACCTTCGTGTGCGTTTTTTGACCGTTCATAAATTCCCTTAATATTCACCCCAAGGCATCAAAATGTGTTGGAAAATGTATGACCATGATGTATTTTGTCCAAAAAAATTCAAATTCCATCATAAAATGAACATGTGATATTGCGCCAAATTTCCCAAAATACCTAAGGCTATAGTCTTACCTTCGTGTGCGTTTTTTGACCATTCATAAATTCCCTTAATATTCACCCCAAGGCATCAAAATGTGTTGGAAAATGTATGACCATGATGTATTTTGTCCAAACAATTCAAATTCCATCATAAAATGAACATGTGATATTGCGCCAAATTTCCCAAAATACCTAAGGCTATAGTCTTACCTTCGTGTGCGTTTTTTGACCGTTCATAAATTCCCTTAATATTCACCCCAAGGCATCAAAATGTGTTGGAAAATGTATGACCATGATGTATTTTGTCCAAACAATTCAAATTCCATCATAAAATGAACATGTGATATTGCGCCAAATTTCCCAAATACCTAAGGCTATAGTCTTGACCATGATGTATTTTGTCCAAACAATTCAAATTCCATCATAAAATGAACATGTGATATTGCGCCAAATTTCCCAAAATACCTAAGGCTATAGTCTTACCTTCGTGTGCGTTTTTTGACCGTTCCTAAATTCCCTTAATATTCACCCCAAGGCATTAAAATGTGTTGGAAAATGTATGACCATGATGTATTTTGTCCAAAAAATTCAAATTCCATCATAAAATGAACATGTGATATTGCGCCAAATTTCCCAAAATACCTAAGGCTATAGTCTTACCTTCGTGTGCGTTTTTTGACCGTTCATAAATTCCCTTAATATTCACCCCAAGGCATCAAAATGTGTTGGAAAATGTATGACCATGATGTATTTTGTCCAAACAATTCAAATTCCATCATAAAATGAACATGTGATATTGCGCCAAATTTCCCAAATACCTAAGGCTATAGTCTTGACCATGATGTATTTTGTCCAAACAATTCAAATTCCATCATAAAATGAACATGTGATATTGCGCCAAATTTCCCAAAATACCTAAGGCTATAGTCTTACCTTCGTGTGCGTTTTTTGACCGTTCATAAATTCCCTTAATATTCACCCCAAGGCATCAAAATGTGTTGGAAAATGTATGACCATGATGTATTTTGTCCAAACAATTCAAATTCCATCATAAAATGAACCTTTGATGTTTCGCCAAATTTCCCAAAATACATAAGGCTATAGTCTTACCTTCGTGTGCGTTTTTTGACCGTTCATAAATTCCCTTAATATTCACCCCAAGGCATCAAAATGTGGAAAAGTATGACCATGATGTATTTTGTCCAAACAATTCAAATTCCATCATAAAATGAACATTGATATTGCGCCAAATTTCCCAAAATACCTAAGGCTATAGTCTTACCTTCGTGTGCGTTTTTTGACCGTTCATAAATTCCCTTAATATTCACCCCAAGGCATCAAAATGTGTTGGAAAATGTATGACCATGATGTATTTTGTCCAAACAATTCAAATTCCATCATAAAATGAACATGTGATATTGCGCCAAATTTCCCAAGGCATTAAAATGTGTTGGAAAATGTATGACCATGATGTATTTTGTCCAAACAATTCAAATTCCATCATAAAATGAACATGTGATATTGCGCCAAATTTCCCAAAATACCTAAGGCTATAGTCTTACCTTCGTGTGCGTTTTTTGACCGTTCATAAATTCCCTTAATATTCACCCCAAGGCATCAAAATGTGTTGGAAAATGTATGACCATGATGTATTTTGTCCAAACAATTCAAATTCCATCATAAAATGAACATGTGATATTGCGCCAAATTTCCCAAAATACCTAAGGCTATAGTCTTACCTTCGTGTGCGTTTTTTGACCGTTCCTAAATTCCCTTAATATTCACCCCAAGGCATTAAAATGTGTTGGAAAATGTATGACCATGATGTATTTTGTCCAAAAAATTCAAATTCCATCATAAAATGAACATGTGATATTGCGCCAAATTTCCCAAAATACCTAAGGCTATAGTCTTACCTTCGTGTGCGTTTTTTGACCGTTCCTAAATTCCCTTAATATTCACCCCAAGGCATCAAAATGTGTTGGAAAATGTATGACCATGATGTATTTTGTCCAAACAATTCAAATTCCATCATAAAATGAACATGTGATATTGCGCCAAATTTCCCAAAATACCTAAGGCTATAGTCTTACCTTCGTGTGCGTTTTTTGACCGTTCATAAATTCCCTTAATATTCACCCCAAGGCATCAAAATGTGTTGGAAAATGTATGACCATGATGTATTTTGTCCAAACAATTCAAATTCCATCATAAAATGAACATGTGATATTGCGCCAAATTTCCCAAAATACCTAAGGCTATAGTCTTACCTTCGTGTGCGTTTTTTGACCGTTCATAAATTCCCTTAATATTCACCCCAAGGCATCAAAATGTGTTGGAAAATGTATGACCATGATGTATTTTGTCCAAACAATTCAAATTCCATCATAAAATGAACATGTGATATTGCGCCAAATTTCCCAAAATACCTAAGGCTATAGTCTTACCTTCGTGTGCGTTTTTTGACCGTTCATAAATTCCCTTAATATTCACCCCAAGGCATCAAAATGTGTTGGAAAATGTATGACCATGATGTATTTTGTCCAAACAATTCAAATTCCATCATAAAATGAACATGTGATATTGCGCCAAATTTCCCAAAATACCTAAGGCTATAGTCTTACCTTCGTGTGCGTTTTTTGACCGTTCATAAATTCCCTTAATATTCACCCCAAGGCATCAAAATGTGTTGGAAAATGTATGACCATGATGTATTTTGTCCAAACAATTCAAATTCCATCATAAAATGAACATGTGATATTGCGCCAAATTTCCCAAAATACCTAAGGCTATAGTCTTACCTTCGTGTGCGTTTTTTGACCGTTCCTAAATTCCCTTAATATTCACCCCAAGGCATCAAAATGTGTTGGAAAATGTATGACCATGATGTATTTTGTCCAAACAATTCAAATTCCATCATAAAATGAACATGTGATATTGCGCCAAATTTCCCAAAATACCTAAGGCTATAGTCTTACCTTCGTGTGCGTTTTTTGACCGTTCATAAATTCCCTTAATATTCACCCCAAGGCATCAAAATGTGTTGGAAAATGTATGACCATGATGTATTTTGTCCAAACAATTCAAATTCCATCATAAAATGAACATGTGATATTGCGCCAAATTTCCCAAACACCTAAGGCTATAGTCTTGACCATGATGTATTTTGTCCAAACAATTCAAATTCCATCATAAAATGAACATGTGATATTGCGCCAAATTTCCCAAAATACCTAAGGCTATAGTCTTACCTTCGTGTGCGTTTTTTGACCGTTCCTAAATTCCCTTAATATTCACCCCAAGGCATCAAAATGTGTTGGAAAATGTATGACCATGATGTATTTTGTCCAAAAATTCAAATTCCATCATAAAATGAACATTTGATATTGCGCCAAATTTCCCAAAATACCTAAGGCTATAGTCTTACCTTCGTGTGCGTTTTTTGACCATTCCTAAATTCCCTTAATATTCACCCCAAGGCATTAAAATGTGTTAGAAAATGTATGACCATGATGTATTTTGTCCAAACAATTCAAATTCCATCATAAAATGAACATGTGATATTGCGCCAAATTTCCCAAATACAAAGGCTATAGTCTTGACCATGATGTATTTTGTCCAAACAATTCAAATTCCATCATAAAATGAACATGTGATATTGCGCCAAATTTCCCAAAATACCTAAGGCTATAGTCTTACCTTCGTGTGCGTTTTTTGACCGTTCATAAATTCCCTTAATATTCACCCCAAGGCATCAAAATGTGTTGGAAAATGTATGACCATGATGTATTTTGTCCAAAACAATTCAAATTCCATCATAAAATGAACCTTTGATGTTTCGCCAAATTTCCCAAAATACATAAGGCTATAGTCTTACCTTCGTGTGCGTTTTTTGACCGTTCATAAATTCCCTTAATATTCACCCCAAGGCATCAAAATGTGTTGGAAAAGTATGACCATGATGTATTTTGTCCAAAAATTCAAATTCCATCATAAAATGAACATGTGATATTGCGCCAAATTTCCCAAAATACCTAAGGCTATAGTCTTACCTTCGTGTGCGTTTTTTGACCGTTCATAAATTCCCTTAATATTCACCCCAAGGCATCAAAATGTGTTGGAAAATGTATGACCATGATGTATTTTGTCCAAACAATTCAAATTCCATCATAAAATGAACATGTGATATTGCGCCAAATTTCCCAAAATACCTAAGGCTATAGTCTTACCTTCGTGTGCGTTTTTTGACCGTTCATAAATTCCCTTAATATTCACCCCAAGGCATCAAAATGTGTTGGAAAACGTATGACCATGATGTATTTTGTCCAAACAATTCAAATTCCATCATAAAATGAACATTGATGTTTGCGCCAAATTTCCCAAAATACCTAAGGCTATAGTCTTACCTTCGTGTGCGTTTTTTGACCGTTCCTAAATTCCCTTAATATTCACCCCAAGGCATCAAAATGTGTTGGAAAATGTATGACCATGATGTATTTTGTCCAAACAATTCAAATTCCATCATAAAATGAACATGTGATATTGCGCCAAATTTCCCAAAATACCTAAGGCTATAGTCTTACCTTCGTGTGCGTTTTTTGACCGTTCATAAATTCCCTTAATATTCACCCCAAGGCATCAAAATGTGTTGGAAAATGTATGACCATGATGTATTTTGTCCAAACAATTCAAATTCCATCATAAAATGAACATGTGATATTGCGCCAAATTTCCCAAGGCATAAAATGTGTTGGAAAATGTATGACCATGATGTATTTTGTCCAAACAATTCAAATTCCATCATAAAATGACATGTGATATTGCGCCAAATTTCCCAAAATACCTAAGGCTATAGTCTTACCTTCGTGTGCGTTTTTTGACCGTTCCTAAATTCCCTTAATATTCACCCCAAGGCATCAAAATGTGTTGGAAAATGTATGACCATGATGTATTTTGTCCAAACAATTCAAATTCCATCATAAAATGAACATGTGATATTGCGCCAAATTTCCCAAAATACCTAAGGCTATAGTCTTACCTTCGTGTGCGTTTTTTGACCGTTCATAAATTCCCTTAATATTCACCCCAAGGCATCAAAATGTGTTGGAAAATGTATGACCATGATGTATTTTGTCCAAAAAATTCAAATTCCATCATAAAATGAACATGTGATATTGCGCCAAATTTCCCAAAATACCTAAGGCTATAGTCTTACCTTCGTGTGCGTTTTTTGACCGTTCATAAATTCCCTTAATATTCACCCCAAGGCATCAAAATGTGTTGGAAAATGTATGACCATGATGTATTTTGTCCAAACAATTCAAATTCCATCATAAAATGAACATGTGATATTGCGCCAAATTTCCCAAAATACCTAAGGCTATAGTCTTACCTTCGTGTGCGTTTTTTGACCGTTCATAAATTCCCTTAATATTCACCCCAAGGCATCAAAATGTGTTGGAAAATGTATGACCATGATGTATTTTGTCCAAACAATTCAAATTCCATCATAAAATGAACATGTGATATTGCGCCAAATTTCCCAAAATACCTAAGGCTATAGTCTTACCTTCGTGTGCGTTTTTTGACCGTTCATAAATTCCCTTAATATTCACCCCAAGGCATTAAAATGTGTTGGAAAATGTATGACCATGATGTATTTTGTCCAAACAATTCAAATTCCATCATAAAATGAACATGTGATTTGCGCCAAATTTCCCAAATACCAAGGCTAAGTTTGACCATGATTATTTTGTCCAAACAATTCAAATTCCATCATAAAATGAACATGTGATATTGCGCCAAATTTCCCAAAATACCTAAGGCTATAGTCTTACCTTCGTGTGCGTTTTTTGACCGTTCCTAAATTCCCTTAATATTCACCCCAAGGCATTAAAATGTGTTGGAAAATGTATGACCATGATGTATTTTGTCCAAACAATTCAAATTCCATCATAAAATGAACATGTGATATTGCGCCAAATTTCCCAAAATACCTAAGGCTATAGTCTTACCTTCGTGTGCGTTTTTTGACCGTTCCTAAATTCCCTTAATATTCACCCCAAGGCATCAAAATGTGTTGGAAAATGTATGACCATGATGTATTTTGTCCAAACAATTCAAATTCCATCATAAAATGGACATGTGATATTGCGCCAAATTTCCCAAAATACCTAAGGCTATAGTCTTACCTTCGTGTGCGTTTTTTGACCGTTCCTAAATTCCCTTAATATTCACCCCAAGGCATCAAAATGTGTTGGAAAATGTATGACCATGATGTATTTTGTCCAAACAATTCAAATTCCATCATAAAATGAACATGTGATATTGCGCCAAATTTCCCAAAATACCTAAGGCTATAGTCTTACCTTCGTGTGCGTTTTTTGACCGTTCCTAAATTCCCTTAATATTCACCCCAAGGCATTAAAATGTGTTGGAAAATGTATGACCATGATGTATTTTGTCCAAACAATTCAAATTCCATCATAAAATGAACCTTTGATGTTTCGCCAAATTTCCCAAAATACCTAAGGCTATAGTCTTACCTTCGTGTGCGTTTTTTGACCGTTCCTAAATTCCCTTAATATTCACCCCAAGGCATCAAAATGTGTTGGAAAACGTATGACCATGATGTATTTTGTCCAAACAATTCAAATTCCATCATAAAATGAACATGTGATATTGCGCCAAATTTCCCAAAATACCTAAGGCTATAGTCTTACCTTCGTGTGCGTTTTTTGACCATTCATAAATTCCCTTAATATTCACCCCAAGGCATCAAAATGTGTTGGAAAATGTATGACCATGATGTATTTTGTCCAAAAAATTCAAATTCCATCATAAAATGAACATGTGATATTGCGCCAAATTTCCCAAAATACCTAAGGCTATAGTCTTACCTTCGTGTGCGTTTTTTGACCGTTCCTAAATTCCCTTAATATTCACCCCAAGGCATCAAAATGTGTTGGAAAATGTATGACCATGATGTATTTTGTCCAAACAATTCAAATTCCATCATAAAATGAACATGTGATATTGCGCCAAATTTCCCAAAATACCTAAGGCTATAGTCTTACCTTCGTGTGCGTTTTTTGACCGTTCCTAAATTCCCTTAATATTCACCCCAAGGCATCAAAATGTGTTGGAAAATGTATGACCATGATGTATTTTGTCCAAACAATTCAAATTCCATCATAAAATGAACATGTGATATTGCGCCAAATTTCCCAAAATACCTAAGGCTATAGTCTTACCTTCGTGTGCGTTTTTTGACCGTTCCTAAATTCCCTTAATATTCACCCCAAGGCATCAAAATGTGTTGGAAAATGTATGACCATGATGTATTTTGTCCAAAAAATTCAAATTCCATCATAAAATGAACATGTGATGTTGCGCCAAATTTCCCAAAATACCTAAGGCTATAGTCTTACCTTCGTGTGCGTTTTTTGACCGTTCATAAATTCCCTTAATATTCACCCCAAGGCATCAAAATGTGTTGGAAAATGTATGACCATGATGTATTTTGTCCAAACAATTCAAATTCCATCATAAAATGAACATGTGATATTGCGCCAAATTTCCCAAAATACCTAAGGCTATAGTCTTACCTTCGTGTGCGTTTTTTGACCGTTCCTAAATTCCCTTAATATTCACCCCAAGGCATCAAAATGTGTTGGAAAACGTATGACCATGATGTATTTTGTCCAAACAATTCAAATTCCATCATAAAATGAACATGTGATATTGCGCCAAATTTCCCAAAATACCTAAGGCTATAGTCTTACCTTCGTGTGCGTTTTTTGACCGTTCATAAATTCCCTTAATATTCACCCCAAGGCATCAAAATGTGTTGGAAACGTATGACCATGATGTATTTTGTCCAAACAATTCAAATTCCATCATAAAATGAACATGTGATATTGCGCCAAATTTCCCAAAATACCTAAGGCTATAGTCTTACCTTCGTGTGCGTTTTTTGACCGTTCATAAATTCCCTTAATATTCACCCCAAGGCATCAAAATGTGTTGGAAAATGTATGACCATGATGTATTTTGTCCAAACAATTCAAATTCCATCATAAAATGAACATGTGATATTGCGCCAAATTTCCCAAATACCTAAGGCTATAGTATTGACCATGATGTATTTTGTCCAAACAATTCAAATTCCATCATAAAATGAACATGTGATATTGGCCAAATTTCCCAAAATACCTAAGGCTATAGTCTTACCTTCGTGTGCGTTTTTTGACCATTCCTAAATTCCCATAATATTCACCCCAAGGCATTAAAATGTGTTAGAAAATGTATGACCATGATGTATTTTGTCCAAACAATTCAAATTCCATCATAAAATGAACATGTGATATTGCGCCAAATTTCCCAAGGCATTAAAATGTGTTGGAAAATGTATGACCATGATGTATTTTGTCCAAACAATTCAAATTCCATCATAAAATGAACATGTGATATTGCGCCAAATTTCCCAAAATACCTAAGGCTATAGTCTTACCTTCGTGTGCATTTTTTGACCATTCATCAATTCCCTTAATATTCACCCCAAGGCATTAAAATGTGTTGGAAAATGTATGACCATGATGTATTTTGTCCAAACAATTCAAATTCCATCATAAAATGAACATGTGATATTGCGCCAAATTTCCCAAAATACCTAAGGCTATATAGTCTTACCTTCGTGTGCGTTTTTTGACCGTTCATAAATTCCCTTAATATTCACCCCAAGGCATTAAAATGTGTTGGAAAATGTATGACCATGATGTATTTTGTCCAAACAATTCAAATTCCATCATAAAATGAACATGTGATATTGCGCCAAATTTCCCAAATACCTAAGGCTATAGTATGACCATGATTATTTTGTCCAAACAATTCAAATTCCATCATAAAATGAACATGTGATATTGCGCCAAATTTCCCAAAATACCTAAGGCTATAGTCTTACCTTCGTGTGCATTTTTTGACCGTTCCTAAATTCCCTTAATATTCACCCCAAGGCATTAAAATGTGTTGGAAAATGTATGACCATGATGTATTTTGTCCAAAAAATTCAAATTCCATCATAAAATGAACATTGATTTTTGCGCCAAATTTCCCAAAATACCTAAGGCTATAGTCTTACCTTCGTGTGCGTTTTTTGACCGTTCCTAAATTCCCTTAATATTCACCCCAAGGCATCAAAATGTGTTGGAAAATGTATGACCATGATGTATTTTGTCCAAACAATTCAAATTCCATCATAAAATGAACATGTGATATTGCGCCAAATTTCCCAAAATACCTAAGGCTATAGTCTTACCTTCGTGTGCGTTTTTTGACCGTTCATAAATTCCCTTAATATTCACCCCAAGGCATCAAAATGTGTTGGAAAATGTATGACCATGATGTATTTTGTCCAAAAAATTCAAATTCCATCATAAAATGAACATGTGATATTGCGCCAAATTTCCCAAAATACCTAAGGCTATAGTCTTACCTTCGTGTGCGTTTTTTGACCGTTCCTAAATTCCCTTAATATTCACCCCAAGGCATCAAAATGTGTTGGAAAATGTATGACCATGATGTATTTTGTCCAAACAATTCAAATTCCATCATAAAATGAACATGTGATATTGCGCCAAATTTCCCAAAATACATAAGGCTATAGTCTTACCTTCGTGTGCGTTTTTTGACCGTTCATAAATTCCCTTAATATTCACCCCAAGGCATCAAAATGTGTTGGAAAACGTATGACCATGATGTATTTTGTCCAAACAATTCAAATTCCATCATAAAATGAACATGTGATATTGTGCCAAATTTCCCAAAATACCTAAGGCTATAGTCTTACCTTCGTGTGCATTTTTTGACCATTCATCAATTCCCTTAATATTCACCCCAAGGCATTAAAATGTGTTGGAAACGTATGACCATGATGTATTTTGTCCAAACAATTCAAATTCCATCATAAAATGAACATGTGACATTGCGCCAAATTTCCCAAAATACCTAAGGCTATATCGTCTTACCTTCGTGTGCGTTTTTTGACCGTTCATAAATTCCCTTAATATTCACCCCAAGGCATTAAAATGTGTTGGAAAATGTATGACCATGATGTATTTTGTCCAAACAATTCAAATTCCATCATAAAATGAACATGTGATATTGCGCCAAATTTCCCAAATACCTAAGGCTATAGTCTTGACCATGATATATTTTGTCCAAACAATTCAAATTCCATCATAAAATGAACATGTGATATTGCGCCAAATTTCCCAAGGCATTAAAATGTGTTGGAAAATGTATGACCATGATGTATTTTGTCCAAACAATTCAAATTCCATCATAAAATGGACATGTGATATTGCGCCAAATTTCCCAAAATACCTAAGGCTATAGTCTTACCTTCGTGTGCGTTTTTTGACCGTTCCTAAATTCCCTTAATATTCACCCCAAGGCATCAAAATGTGTTGGAAAATGTATGACCATGATGTATTTTGTCCAAACAATTCAAATTCCATCATAAAATGAACATGTGATATTGCGCCAAATTTCCCAAAATACCTAAGGCTATAGTCTTACCTTCGTGTGCATTTTTTGACCGTTCCTAAATTCCCTTAATATTCACCCCAGGGCATTAAAATGTGTTGGAAAATGTATGACCATGATGTATTTTGTCCAAAAAATTCAAATTCCATCATAAAATGAACCTTTGATGTTTTCGCCAAATTTCCCAAAATACCTAAGGCTATAGTCTTACCTTCGTGTGTGTTTTTTGACCGTTCCTAAATTCCCTTAATATTCACCCCAAGGCATCAAAATGTGTTGGAAAACGTATGACCATGATGTATTTTGTCCAAACAATTCAAATTCCATCATAAAATGAACATGTGATATTGCGCCAAATTTCCCAAAATACCTAAGGCTATAGTCTTACCTTCGTGTGCGTTTTTTGACCATTCATAAATTCCCTTAATATTCACCCCAAGGCATCAAAATGTGTTGGAAAATGTATGACCATGATGTATTTTGTCCAAAAAATTCAAATTCCATCATAAAATGAACATGTGATATTGTGCCAAATTTCGCAAAATACCTAAGGCTATAGTCTTACCTTCGTGTGCATTTTTTGACCATTCCTAAATTCCCTTAATATTCACCCCAAGGCATCAAAATGTGTTGGAAAATGTATGACCATGATGTATTTTGTCCAAACAATTCAAATTCCATCATAAAATGAACATGTGATATTGCGCCAAATTTCCCAAAATACCTAAGGCTATAGTCTTACCTTCGTGTGCGTTTTTTGACTGTTCCTAAATTCCCTTAATATTCACCCCAAGGCATCAAAATGTGTTGGAAAATGTATGACCATGATGTATTTTGTCCAAAAAATTCAAATTCCATCATAAAATGAACATGTGATATTGTGCCAAATTTCCCAAAATACCTAAGGCTATAGTCTTACCTTCGTGTGTGTTTTTTGACCGTTCCTAAATTCCCTTAATATTCACCCCAAGGCATCAAAATTTGTTGGAAAATGTATGACCATGATGTATTTTGTCCAAAAAATTCAAATTCCATCATAAAATGAACATGTGATATTGTGCCAAATTTCCCAAAATACCTAAGGCTATAGTCTTACCTTCGTGTGCATTTTTTGACCATTCATCAAATCCCTTAATATTCACCCCAAGGCATTAAAATGTGTTGGAAACGTATGACCATGATGTATTTTGTCCAAACAATTCAAATTCCATCATAAAATGAACATGTGACATTGCGCCAAATTTCCCAAAATACCTAAGGCTATATCGTCTTACCTTCGTGTGTGTTTTTTGACCGTTCATAAATTCCCTTAATATTCACCCCAAGGCATTAAAATGTGTTGGAAAATGTATGACCATGATGTATTTTGTCCAAACAATTCAAATTCCATCATAAAATGAACATGTGATATTGCGCCAAATTTCCCAAATACCTAAGGCTATAGTCTTGACCATGATATATTTTGTCCAAACAATTCAAATTCCATCATAAAATGAACATGTGATATTGCGCCAAATTTCCCAAAATACCTAAGGCTATAGTCTTACCTTCGTGTGCATTTTTTGACCATTCATCAATTCCCTTAATATTCACCCCAAGGCATTAAAATGTGTTGGAAAACGTATGACCATGATGTATTTTGTCCAAACAATTCAAATTCCATCATAAAATGAACATGTGACATTGCGCCAAATTTCCCAAAATACCTAAGGCTATATCGTCTTACCTTCGTGTGCGTTTTTTGACCGTTCATAAATTCCCTTAATATTCACCCCAAGGCATTAAAATGTGTTGGAAAATGGATGACCATGATGTATTTTGTCCAAACAATTCAAATTCCATCATAAAATGAACATGTGATATTGCGCCAAATTTCCCAAGGCATTAAAATGTGTTGGAAAATGTATGACCATGATGTATTTTGTCCAAACAATTCAAATTCCATCATAAATTGGAAATATGATATTGCGCCAAATTTCCCAAAATACCTAAGGCTATAGTCTTACCTTCGTGTGCGTTTTTTGACCGTTCCTAAATTCCCTTAATATTCACCCCAAGGCATCAAAATGTGTTGGAAAACGTATGACCATGATGTATTTTGTCCAAACAATTCTAATTCCATCATAAAATGAACATCTGATATTGCGCCAAATTTCCCAAAATACCTGAGGCTATAGTCTTACCTTCATGTGCATTTTTTGACCGTTCCTAAATTCCCTTAATATTCACCCCAAGGCATCAAAATGTGTTGGAAAATGTATGACCATGATGTATTTTGTCCAAAAAATTCAAATTCCATCATAAAATGAACCTTTGATATTTCGCCAAATTTTCCAAAATACATAAGGCTATAGTCTTACCTTCGTGTGCATTTTTTGACCGTTCCTAAATTCCCTTAATATTCACCCCAAGGCATCAAAATGTGTTGGAAAATGTATGACCATGATGTATTTTGTCCAAACAATTCAAATTCCATCATGAAATGAACATGTGATATTGCGCCAAATTTCCCAAAATACCTAAGGCTATAGTCTTACCTTCGTGTGCGTTTTTTTGACCGTTCCTTAATTCCCTTAATATTCACCCCAAGGCAATAAAATGTGTTGGAAATCATATGACCATGATGTATTTTGTCCAAAAATTTCAAATTCCTTCATAAAATAAACATTTGATGTTTCGCCAAATTTCCCAAAATACATAAGGCTATAGTCTTACCTTCGTGTGCGTTTTTTGACCGTTCATAAATTCCCTTAATATTCACCCCAAGGCATCAAAATGTGTTGGAAAATGTATGACCATGATGTATTTTGTCCAAACAATTCAAATTCCATCATAAATGAACATGTGATATTGCGCCAAATTTCCCAAAATACATAAGGCTATAGTCTTACCTTCGTGTGCGTTTTTTGACCGTTCCTAAATTCCCTTAATATTCACCCCAAGGCATCAAAATGTGTTGGAAAACGTATGACCATGATGTATTTTGTCCAAACAATTCAAATTCCATCATAAAATGAACATGTGATATTGCGCCAAATTTCCCAAAATACCTAAGGCTATAGTCTTACCTTCGTGTGCATTTTTTGACCGTTCCTAAATTCCCTTAATATTCACCCCAAGGCATCAAAATGTGTTGGAAAATGTATGACCATGATGTATTTTGTCCAAAAAATTCAAATTCCTTCATGAAATGAGCCTTTGATATTGTGCCAATTTTCCCAAAATACAAAAGGCTATAGTCTTACCTTCGTGTGCGTTTTTTGACCGTTCCTAAATTCCCTTAATATTCACCCCAAGGCATCAAAATGTGTTGGAAAATGTATGACCATGATGTATTTTGTCCAAAACAATTCAAATTCCATCATAAAATGAACATGTGATATTGCGCCAAATTTCCCAAAATACATAAGGCTATAGTCTTACCTTCGTGTGCGTTTTTTGACCGTTCCTAAATTCCCTTAATATTCACCCCAAGGCATCAAAATGTGTTGGAAAATGTATGACCATGATGTATTTTGTCCAAACAATTCAAATTCCATCATAAAATGAACATTGATGTTTCGCCAAATTTCCCAAAATACATAAGGCTATAGTCTTACCTTCGTGTGCGTTTTTTGACCGTTCATAAATTCCCTTAATATTCACCCCAAGGCATCAAAATGTGTTGGAAAATGTATGACCATGATGTATTTTGTCCAAAAAATTCAAATTCCATCATAAAATGAACATTTGATGTTTCGCCAAATTTCCCAAAATACATAAGGCTATAGTCTTACCTTCGTGTGCGTTTTTTGACCGTTCCTAAATTCCCTTAATATTCACCCCAAGGCATCAAAATGTGTTGGAAAATGTATGACCATGATGTATTTTGTCCAAACAATTCAAATTCCATCATAAAATGAACATGTGATATTGCGCCAAATTTCCCAAGGCATTAAAATGTGTTAGAAAAATGTATGACCATGATGTATTTTGTCCAAACAATTCAAATTCCATCATAAAATGACATGTGATATTGCGCCAAATTTCCCAAAATACCTAAGGCTATAGTCTTACCTTCGTGTGCGTTTTTTGACCGTTCATAAATTCCCTTAATATTCACCCCAAGGCATCAAAATGTGTTGGAAAATGTATGACCATGATGTATTTTGTCCAAAAAAATTCAAATTCCATCATAAAATGAACATGTGATATTGCGCCAAATTTCCCAAAATACCTAAGGCTATAGTCTTACCTTCGTGTGCGTTTTTTGACCGTTCATAAATTCCCTTAATATTCACCCCAAGGCATTAAAATGTGTTGGAAAATGTATGACCATGATGTATTTTGTCCAAAAAATTCAAATTCCATCATAAAATGAACCTTTGATGTTTCGCCAAATTTCCCAAAATACCTAAGGCTATAGTCTTACCTTCGTGTGCGTTTTTTGACCGTTCCTAAATTCCCTTAATATTCACCCCAAGGCATCAAAATGTGTTGGAAAACGTATGACCATGATGTATTTTGTCCAAACAATTCAAATTCCATCATAAAATGAACATGTGATATTGCGCCAAATTTCCCAAAATACCTAAGGCTATAGTCTTACCTTCGTGTGCGTTTTTTGACCGTTCATAAATTCCCTTAATATTCACCCCAAGGCATCAAAATGTGTTGGAAAATGTATGACCATGATGTATTTTGTCCAAAAAATTCAAATTCCATCATAAAATGAACATGTGATGTTTCGCCAAATTTCCCAAAATACATAAGGCTATAGTCTTACCTTCGTGTGCATTTTTTGACCGTTCCTAAATTCCCTTAATATTCACCCCAAGGCATCAAAATGTGTTGGAAAATGTATGACCATGATGTATTTTGTCCAAACAATTCAAATTCCATCATAAAATGAACATGTGATATTGCGCCAAATTTCCCAAAATACATAAGGCTATAGTCTTACCTTCGTGTGCGTTTTTTGACCGTTCATAAATTCCTTAATATTCACCCCAAGGCATCAAAATGTGTTGGAAAATGTATGACCATGATGTATTTTGTCCAAACAATTCAAATTCCATCATAAAATGAACATGTGATATTGCGCCAAATTTCCCAAAATACCTAAGGCTATAGTCTTACCTTCGTGTGCGTTTTTTGACCGTTCATAAATTCCCTTAATATTCACCCCAAGGCATCAAAATGTGTTGGAAAACGTATGACCATGATGTATTTTGTCCAAACAATTCAAATTCCATCATAAAATGAACATGTGATATTGCACCAAATTTCCCAAAATACCTAAGGCTATAGTCTTACCTTCGTGTGCGTTTTTTGACCGTTCATAAATTCCCTTAATATTCACCCCAAGGCATCAAAATGTGTTGGAAAATGTATGACCATGATGTATTTTGTCCAAACAATTCAAATTCCATCATAAAATGAACATGTGATATTGCGCCAAATTTCCCAAATACCTAAGGCTATAGTCTTGACCATGATATATTTTGTCCAAACAATTCAAATTCCATCATAAAATGAACATGTGATATTGCGCCAAATTTCCCAAAATACCTAAGGCTATAGTCTTACCTTCGTGTGCGTTTTTTGACCGTTCCTAAATTCCCTTAATATTCACCCCAAGGCATTAAAATGTGTTGGAAAATGTATGACCATGATGTATTTTGTCCAAACAATTCAAATTCCATCATAAAATGAACATGTGATATTGCGCCAAATTTCCCAAGGCATTAAAATGTGTTGGAAAATGTATGACCATGATGTATTTTGTCCAAACAATTCAAATTCCATCATAAAATGGACATGTGATATTGCGCCAAATTTCCCAAAATACCTAAGGCTATAGTCTTACCTTCGTGTGCGTTTTTTGACCGTTCCTAAATTCCCTTAATATTCACCCCAAGGCATCAAAATGTGTTGGAAAATGTATGACCATGATGTATTTTGTCCAAACAATTCAAATTCCATCATAAAATGAACATGTGATATTGCGCCAAATTTCCCAAATACCTAAGGCTATAGTCTTACCTTCGTGTGCATTTTTTGACCGTTCCTAAATTCCCTTAATATTCACCCCAGGGCATTAAAATGTGTTGGAAAATGTATGACCATGATGTATTTTGTCCAAACAATTCAAATTCCATCATAAAATGAACCTTTGATGTTTCGCCAAATTTCCCAAAATACCTAAGGCTATAGTCTTACCTTCGTGTGCGTTTTTTGACCGTTCCTAAATTCCCTTAATATTCACCCCAAGGCATCAAAATGTGTTGGAAAATGTATGACCATGATGTATTTTGTCCAAACAATTCAAATTCCATCATAAAATGAACATGTGATATTGCGCCAAATTTCCCAAAATACCTAAGGCTATAGTCTTACCTTCGTGTGCGTTTTTTGACCGTTCATAAATTCCCTTAATATTCACCCCAAGGCATCAAAATGTGTTGGAAAATGTATGACCATGATGTATTTTGTCCAAAAAATTCAAATTCCATCATAAAATGAACATGTGATATTGTGCCAAATTTCGCAAAATACCTAAGGCTATAGTCTTACCTTCGTGTGCATTTTTTGACCGTTCCTAAATTCCCTTAATATTCACCCCAAGGCATCAAAATGTGTTGGAAAATGTATGACCATGATGTATTTTGTCCAAACAATTCAAATTCCATCATAAAATGAACATGTGATATTGCGCCAAATTTCCCAAAATACCTAAGGCTATAGTCTTACCTTCGTGTGCGTTTTTTGACTGTTCCTAAATTCCCTTAATATTCACCCCAGGGCATTCAAATGTGTTAGAAAATGTATGACCATGATGTATTTTGTCCAAAAAATTCAAATTCCATCATAAAATGAACCTTTGATGTTTTGCCAAATTTCCCAAAATACATAAGGCTATAGTCTTACCTTCGTGTGTGTTTTTTGACCGTTCCTAAATTCCCTTAATATTCACCCCAAGGCATCAAAATGTGTTGGAAAATGTATGACCATGATGTATTTTGTCCAAAAAATTCAAATTCCATCATAAAATGAACATGTGATATTGTGCCAAATTTCCCAAAATACCTAAGGCTATAGTCTTACCTTCGTGTGCATTTTTTGACCATTCATCAATTCCCTTAATATTCACCCCAAGGCATTAAAATGTGTTGGAAAACGTATGACCATGATGTATTTTGTCCAAACAATTCAAATTCCATCATAAAATGAACATGTGACATTGCGCCAAATTTCCCAAAATACCTAAGGCTATAGTCTTACCTTCGTGTGTGTTTTTTGACCGTTCATAAATTCCCTTAATATTCACCCCAAGGCATCAAAATGTGTTGGAAAATGTATGACCATGATGTATTTTGTCCAAACAATTCAAATTCCATCATAAAATGAACATGTGATATTGCGCCAAATTTCCCAAAATACCTAAGGCTATAGTCTTACCTTCGTGTGCGTTTTTTGACCGTTCCTAAATTCCCTTAATATTCACCCCAAGGCATTAAAATGTGTTGGAAAATGTATGACCATGATGTATTTTGTCCAAAAAATTCAAATTCCATCATAAAATGAACCTTTGATGTTTTGCGCCAAATTTCCCAAAATACATAAGGCTATAGTCTTACCTTCGTGTGTGT
>NW_023495046.1:0-2360 GCF_904425465.1 Colossoma macropomum | reverse complement strand
GTGACGTCTTTAATTTGGCTTAAATTCAGTTGGAACTTTTTTCTAGTGCAATGGAAGGCGTCTCAATGACAAAAAGGCGCTCACATGTGGCGGATAGCGTCAGGAGCGTTAAAATCCGCTTCTTTTTTTTCGTGTTTGTCGAGGTGACGTCTTTAATTTGGCTTAATTCAGTTGGAACTTTTTTCTAGTGCAATGGAAGGCGTCTCAATGACAAAAAAGGCGCTCGCATGTGGCGGATAGCGGCAGGAGCATTTAAATCCGCTTCTTTTTTTTCGTGTTTGTCGAGGTGACGTCTTTAATTTGGCTTAAATTCAGTTGGAACTTTTTTCTAGTGCAATGGAAGTCGTCTCAATGACAAAAAAGGCGCTCGCATGTGGCGGATAGCGGCAGGAGCATTTAAATCCGCTTCTTTTTTTCGTGTTTGTCGAGGTGACGTCTTTAATTTGGCTTAAATTCAGTTGGAACTTTTTTCTAGTGCAATGGAAGGCGTCGCAATGACAAAAAAGGCGCTCGCATGTGGCGGATAGCGGCAGGAGCATTTAAATCCGCTTCTTTTTTTCGTGTTTGTCTTGTTGACGTCTTTAATTTGGCTTAAATTCAGTTGGAACTTTTTTCTAGTGCAATGGAAGGCGTCTCAATGACAAAAAAGGCGCTCACATGTGGCGGATAGCGGCAGGAGCGTTAAAATCCGCATATTTTTTTTTCGTGTTTGTCGAGGTGACGTCTTTAATTTGGCTTAAATTCAGTTGGAACTTTTTTCTAGTGCAATGGAAGGCGTCTCAATGACAAAAAAGGCGCTCGCATGTGGCGGATAGCGGCAGGAGCGTTAAAATCCGCTTCTTTTTTTTTCGTGTTTGTCGAGGTGACGTCTTTAATTTGGCTTAAATTCAGTTGGAACTTTTTTCTAGTGCAATGGAAGGCGTCGCAATGACAAAAAAGGCGCTCGCATGTGGCGGATAGCGGCAGGAGCATTAAAATCCGCTTCTTTTTTTCGTGTTTGTCGAGGTGACGTCTTTAATTTGGCTTAAATTCAGTTGGAACTTTTTTCTAGTGCAATGGAAGGCGTCTCAATGACAAAAAAGGCGCTCGCATGTGGCGGATAGCGGCAGGAGCGTTAAAATCCGCTTTTTTTTTCGTGTTTGTCGAGGTGACGTCTTTAATTTGGCTTAAATTCAGTTGGAACTTTTTCTAGTGCAATGGAAGGCGTCGCAATGACAAAAAAGGCGCTCGCATGTGGCGGATAGCGGCAGGAGCATATAAATCCGCTTCTTTTTTTCGTGTTTGTCGAGGTGACGTCTTTAATTTGGCTTAAATTCAGTTGGAACTTTTTTCTAGTGCAATGGAAGGCGTCTCAATGACAAAAAAGGCGCTCGCATGTGGCGGATAGCGGCAGGAGCAGTTAAATCCGCTTCTTTTTTTTCGTGTTTGTCGATGGTGACGTCTTTAATTTGGCTTAAATTCAGTTGGAACTTTTTTCTAGTGCAATGGAAGGCGTCGCAATGACAAAAAGGCGCTCGCATGTGGCGGATAGCGGCAGGGAGCATTTAAAATCCGCTTCTTTTTTTCGTGTTTGTCGAGGTGACGTCTTTAATTTGGCTTAAATTCAGTTGGAACTTTTTTCTAGTGCAATGGAAGGCGTCTCAATGACAAAAAAGGCGCTCGCATGTGGCGGATAGCGGCAGGAGCGTTAAATCCGCTTCTTTTTTTTCGTGTTTGTCGAGGTGACGTCTTTAATTTGGCTTAAATTCAGTTGGAACTTTTTTCTAGTGCAATGGAAGGCGTCGCAATGACAAAAAAGGCGCTCGCATGTGGCGGATAGCGGCAGGAGCATTTAAATCCGCTTCTTTTTTTTCGTGTTTGTCGAGGTGACGTCTTTAATTTGGCTTAAATTCAGTTGGAACTTTTTTCTAGTGCAATGGAAGGCGTCGCAATGACAAAAAAGGCGCTCGCATGTGGCGGATAGCGGCAGGAGCATTAAATCCGCTTCTTTTTTTCGTGTTTGTCTGGTGACGTCTTTAATTTGGCTTAAATTCAGTTGGAACTTTTTTCTAGTGCAATCGAAGGCGTCGCAATGACAAAAAAGGCGCTCGCATGTGGCGGATAGCGCAGGAGCATTTAAATCCGCTTCTTTTTTTTCGTGTTTGTCGAGGTGACGTCTTTAATTTGGCTTAAATTCAGTTGGAACTTTTTTCTAGTGCAATGGAAGGCGTCTCAATGACAAAAAAGGCGCTCGCATGTGGCGGATAGCGGCAGGAGCGTAAATCCGCTTCTTTTTTTTCGTGTTTGTCGAGGTGACGTCTTTAATTTGGCTTAAATTCAGTTGGAACTTTTTTCTAGTGCAATGGAAGGGCGTCTCAATG
>NW_023495045.1:0-1896 GCF_904425465.1 Colossoma macropomum | reverse complement strand
AATCCGCTCCTTTATCGTCTTTGTGGTGGTGACGTCTTTAATTTGGCTTAAATTCAGTGCACGTCTTTCTAGTGCAATCGAAGGCGTCACAATGACGACCAAAGGAAGGCGCTTGCATGTGGCGGACATACCGACAGGCGCCTCTAATATATATCCGCTTCTTTGTTTTCGTCGTTGTGCGTGGTGACGTCTTGAATTGGCTTAAATTCAGTGGAACGTCTTTCTAGTGCAATCGAAAGGCGTCACAATGGCGAAAAAGGCGCTTGCATGTGGCGGATACCGGCAGGCGCCTGTAACTCCGCTCGTTTATCATTAGTATTTGTGGTGTGACGTCTTAATTTGGCTTAAATTCAGTTGGACGTCTTTCTAGAGCAATCGAAGGCGTCACACTGACGACAAAAAAGGCGCTAGCATGTGGCGGATACCGGCAGGCGCCTCTAAATCCGCTCTTTCTTGTTTCGTGTTTGTGGTGGTGACGTCTTTAATTTGGCTTAAATTCAGTGGGAACGTCTTCTAGTGCAATCGAGCGTCACAATGACGACAAAAGCGCTTGCATGTGGCGGATATACCGGCAGGCGCCTCTAAATCCGCTTCTTTATTATGCGGGAGTTTGCGTGGTGACGTCTTTAATTTGCTTAATTCCTGGAACAGTCTTTCTAAGTGCAATCGACGGCGTCACACTGACGACAGGGAAGGCGCGTGCATGTGGCGGATACCTGCAGGCGCCTTTAATCCGCTCCTATTATTAGTATTTGTGGTGGTGACGTCTTTATTTGCTTTAAATTGAGTTGGAACGTCTTTCTAGGCAATCGAAGGCGTCACAATGACGAAAAAGGCGCTTCCATGTGCCGGATACCGGCAGGCGCCTCTAAATCCGCTCCATCTTATTTCGTGTTTGTGTTTTTGTGGTGACCGTCTTTAATTTGGCTTAATTCAGTTGGAACGTCTTTCAAGTGCAATCGAAGGCGTCACAATGACACAAAAAGGCGCTTGCATGTGGCGGATACCGGCAGGCGCCTCTAAATCCGCTCCTTTATCAGTGTTGTCCTGGTGTGACGTCTTGAATTTGGCTTAAATTCAGTTGGAACGTCTTTCTAGTGCAATCGAAGGCGTCACAATGACGAAAAAGGCGCTTGCATGTGGCGGATACCGCAGGCGCCTTTAAATCCTCTCCTTTTTCGTGTTTGTCGTGGTGACGTCTTTAATTGGCTTAAATTCAGTTGGAACGTCTTTCTAGTGCAATCGAAGGCGTCACAATGACAACAAAGGCGCTTGCATGTGCGGATACCGGCAGGCGCCTTTCAATCCGCTCCTGTGTGTGTGTGACGTCTTTAATTTGGCTATAATTCAGTTGGAACGTCTTTCTAGTGCAATCGAAGGCGTCACAATGACAAAAGGCGCTTGCATGTGGCGGATACCGACAGGCGCCTTTCAATCCGCTCCTCGTGTTTGTCGTGGTGACGTCTTTAATTTGCTTAAATTCAGTTGGAAAGTCTTTCTAGTGCAATCGAAGGCGTCACAATGACAGAAAACGCGCTGGCATGATGCGGATACCGGCAGGCGCCTTTAATCCGCATCCTTTTTGTCGTGTTGGTCGTGGTGACGTCTTAATTAGGCTGAAATTCAGTTGGAACGTCTGTTTCTAGTGCAAGCGAAGGCGTCACAATGACACAAAAAAGGCGCTTCTATGTGGCGGATACCGGCAGGCGCCTATAATCCGCTCCTTGTGTCGTGTTTGTGGTTAGGTGACGTCTTGAATTGGCTTAATTCAGTGGAACGTCATTTCTAGTGCAATCGAGGCGTCACAATGGACAAAAAAGGCGCTTGCCTGTGGCGATACCGGCAGGCGCCTTTAAATCCGCTCCATTATTAGTATTTGGTGCGGTGACGTCTTTA